>NC_046156.1:201163228-201203228 GCF_011064425.1 Rattus rattus | reverse complement strand
AGAGACAGACAGACACACACACACAGAGGGAGAGAGACAGACAGACACACACACAGAGGGAGAGAGACAGACAGACACACACAGACACACATACACACAGAGAGACAGACAGACACACACACATACACACACAGACACTGGGCTCTGTGCCAGTGCCAGACTCTGACCGTGCTCCAGCATCTAGGAACGTGGCTCACATCTCTTGAATTTAGCGCTGAGAATACCCTTGGTCTACTCCACGTGTGTGTGTGAACGGACAACCTAACCAGACCGTCTCACAAGCTACTTGCTCACAACTGTTAGGTTCTAATCTCCTGTAATATTGCAGGCAGGTTGCAGGTAGCCACTGTGGTGAGAAATGTGGGCTTTGCTAGGCAAACAGAGGTGGAACATTGTTGGGTTGGCAGTTAGCTGAGTGTTGTGATGGAAATGTGGACAGACTGCTGAACCAGGACAGAAGGACAGAGATTGGAGAGGAGTTACTGCTGTGTCTCCATGCTTCTCAGAGAGTACTCCTTGAATCCACAGCATGAACTTCATGGATCTTAGAAATGTTATTTATTTCACAGTGCTCGCTCCAGGTGGACTGACTTGGAGTCTTGGGGTGCATCCTGATTGACCTTCCCTGAATTTGAGGAGCACTGGTGCAGACAGTGATGCAGACTGCTTGCAAGGGGGAGCAGTGTGGGGAAGGGGGAGGGAACAGAAAAACAGGAATGTATTAGAGTGGACAAGATCATCAAATCAATGAGATATGTGTGGCCAGGGAGGGAAGAGAACGAAGACCAAGGATGCTAGCTCGAATGACTGGGTAGTAGGATAGAGACTATGGGGGCAAGGTAGGTAGGCTTAGGGGGGAACATGAGTTCAGTGCTAGACATGCTATGTTTGAGATACATTTGGGCCATCCATAAGACAATGAGGACAGGTTCACGGACTAACACTAGCATACAAGAGATGCTACAACCATGTCTTCTAGGGGGCTGAGAAGAGTCAGAACAATAGATACATAGGAGAACTGGAAGAAAATGGAAATAGGTCCATTTCCCACAGGGCAAAGAGACTAGAGTTTTGCCCTAGGAGTATCTATCTACATAATTCTCCTCAAGCAATGAGCCAATAGTGACCGCCTCCAGAAATGGACAAGATGTCATTTTCACAAAATTCAACACAAACTGAAAATTTCCTTTATCACCATCCACTTTCCCCATTATCTTCTCAGGGACCACTGGTTTCTGTTGGGGATCTTTGTGGTTCTAAAGACGACGTGTGGATACTTGTAGGCCAAGTATTTCATTTTCCTGGGTAGGGCCATCAGTTAGGACTAGTAAGATGACTTGAGGCTATACACTCACCACTTCCCAAAAAAGCCACGTTGCTTATGACTTGACACCATGTGAGGATGGAAAGCACATGGAGAAAGGGAAAGACCCCCCCACACCCTTCACCATTTCCATCAAGTCACCATGTCAAAGCCTCGCTAGGAGCTATGGCCTCCTCCAGATACTTCGACTCGGTGAGCCAATAATTTCCCATTTCTTCTATTTCCCCCTCATTAACAGAATCCCAGTGAAGCAAGCCAATTCCCTCGACGGTAACAGAAAGAGCTGAGATGCTGTCTATCTCCCAGGAGGGGACCAGACCATGCATCCCTCTGGTTAGGGAATGGATCATATAAACTCTTGTTGGGTTGGCTAAAGCAGGAATAAAAACAACCTCAACTCAGATGGCAGGAGTCCACGGTGACATCTGAGCGGGTGTGCTCATGTGCACCTGACTCCAAGAGAGGAAGTCTGAACAGAGATTGCAACCTACCACGTTCCAACCAGCTGCCCTGGCCAGAGCTCCAGTCAGGCGGCTATGGAATGACACGCTAAAGAAGAACCTGAGGAAGCTTACCCAAGTGACTTATCTTCAGTTTTGTACTTGGTTTTCAGTTTGACTAGAGACAAAATGGCCGCCTCACTCTTTTCTAGAACATCATGAACATGTTTCTCTGTTGTCTATGCTTTAATACATTGTATCGTGGTCTGATGTCAATCTAGATTTCTTTCCCTTACAAGTTAGTTGTTTTTTTTTTTCTTGGATTCCCCAAATGATTTATTTATGCTACAACTGATTTACTTGAATATATACTTGTTGGGAAATGGTTCTAAGACTTTGTCTTAATTCAACTCCTGAAAACCACCCTTCCAGACACTGAGGGTCCCTGCCCCCAGCTGGCTTTGATTGGTAGTAAAGAACTGCTGTAATGCCAATGGCTGGGCAGGGAGACGAAGGCGGGACTTTTAGATTGTTCTGGCAAGGGAGGAGAAGAACAGGAGAATCACCATGACTCTGCCCAAGGCAGGGGGATCAGATTTAAGAGCTGCAGGAGAAAATCCATGCAACAATGTAAGTGCAAAGGAAAAGTGGCCCTATAGTGGGGGTGAGCTACCCAGAAGGTAACAGGGCAGCAAAAATAAAATATAAATTTAGAAAATGTTAAGCCAGGAAGCCAGGAATACCCAACCACTGAGCTAGTCAAGGCATATCAAAATTATCTGACATGTGTGTGTCTTTCATTCATGAATCCAGAGAGCTCTGGCGGGTGGCTAGAGGCTTAATCACCCACTGGCAGAGAGATCAAAACAGGTTAACTATTTACCACTGCATATGTTAACATTGTTCACATTAATTTTTGCGAGTAAACAATGTGATATCTTGGTTTTTCAGAAACCTCACTTTTAATACACGCACGTATGCTGTATCTGGGATACACAGGATAGATGGGTGGCTAGTCTCTGTATATGGAAATATATCATATTATGGATCGTTATGGATCTCCCTCGCCTGTATTTCTCATCTATCTTCTCAAACCCTTGTCAAACCATTGTCTTCTTTTCTCACTTCCACTTACCATGCAAAGTTTTCTTTTTAAAAATAGGATGCCTTTCATTTACCCTGTGAAATTTCACACATGTGAACAATGTATCCTGGTCATATCCACCTTCATTTACCTTCTCCTCCCTTCATGGCCTCCTCTTCTGTTATTTTTCCAACACCAATTGACCCTATTTAGTGCTGCCTATTGGGCCATCTGATCTGATTGGCTTGATCTTGTTTCTGTCACCAGAGCTTCCGTGAGTTCATGCTTTCCACAGGGCACCTCATATCTGAGATGCTTGTTTCTATATTTCTTCCAGTTAGATCTTCATTTCTCAACTGGTTTTTATATTCCCACCTCTCCCAATCACTCGCATCTATTACCTAATCTGCGCCTTTCTCATTTAGATTCAGGTTTTTATTTATTACTTTTAATCATTTTCCCAATTCCTTCTATATAATTTTGGGATGTTAGACTGCAGTTTCTTGTTAATTTTCTTATGTCTCCACTGTCTAACACTATAAAACCCCTGGCTCTTTAATCAGCAGTAAACATGCCTGGGGTGAGCGGCTGTTGCTATGTTTGGGTGAGTGCTGAAGACAGTGGTCAGGGTCCTCGGCTCTCAGGGCCACCTGACGTCATCCATCTGCACCCACTTCTCCCAGCCAAGTCCTTGCTTCTGCCAGGAATTCAGCCCCGAAGGTTCAGGCTCATGAGTGTGTAGAGATATTTTCATACTTAGTTTTATAAAAGGGGTAGCTCATAAATTGTGAGCTTCATTTACATTACTGTTCTGTCTATTTCTATGAATATATATATAAATTATAAAAGTATGACCCATAAAATAAGTTGTTGGATTTTATTAAAATTGAAACTTTCTGGTTTCAAAAGTCACTGTGAAAAGAATGAAATGGAATGGTGTTTTAAATAATAACTGGCATAATCTGTTGAATATGTAAAGAAAAATAAGTCATATATATGTATATGCATACATATATACATATATACACATATATATGTGTATATATATATAGATAGATAGATATCTTCACATTAGTTCTACTTAGATAAGTACCCTTCTGACTATCTCTTGGTACCGCTATTTCAAGAATTCAGCCCTCTCTGGCTCCTTCCCTGTCGGCTGGAAAATAAAATGTTTCGTTGAAAAACAATGTAGACAAATACATTTTAGCCAAGTACAGCTTTTTGCTAAAAAATAATATTAGAAAAATCAGAGATGGCTCAGTAATAGGGACTTGAGTTCCGATCCCAGTGCCCATGTGCGGCTAGAGAGATGTCTCTGTGGTTAAGAACACTTCTTGTTCTTGCAAGGACTCAGGTTTGGTCCCAGCCCCTACACTGTGGTTCACAACTACCCATGATTCCAGTTCCAGGGGAATCTGATGCTCTCTTCTGGCCTTCACAGGCTCCTGCACACGTAATGCAAATACACTGGTGCAGGTGCACGCACATAAGAATAAATAAATAAATAAATCTTTAAAAAGACTTAGAAATGGTATATCACACCTACAATTTTAAAACCCTTGAGAGACAGATCATGAAGATTTTGAGCTCAGGTCAATTTGAGGCCCTAACTCCAAAACCAAACCAAAAAAAGAACAAAGCAGAAAAATTGCAAACAGAAGCCCGGAGAGAAAACACTGTTAAAAATTTAACAGTAAAAAATATATTTAAAAGGGCACGAGCATGGGAAAGCTGGCCCCACCCCTTGTCTGCCAAGCTGCGGCATGAAGAAGGGAGCGATGACTTTCCTCCCCTCACGCCATGCTGCGGCCTGTGGCAGGTGGAAGAGCTGGCCCCGCCCCCTACTGGCTGTAGCACTCAGCAGAGTGGCCCCTGCACCACACTTGGGCACAAAGGTAGAGCTGGCCCCGATGGCTGGCGTAGGGATAGGTGAGCTGGCCCTACCCCTTGTCAGCTGTGGTGTTGGGTGAGCTAGCTGGGCACAGTTGCCCCACTTACCTACCATCCAGTCCCAGATCTAGGGCTTTGAATTAGCCCACCCCAACATGTACCCCATCTATGAACTGCTGGGGCACACGAAGGGGCTGGTCCTACAGATCCGAAGCTTCCTGATCTCCATGACACAGGGCAACAATAGGCTCTGAGAGGAGTCTCTGTGAGGATCCAGGATGGACAGTGTAGTAGAAGGCAGAAGCCTTAAAACAGACCAATGACTCATCGCAATGAACATTCGAGAGTAAAGATGTGTGAACAAAAGGGTGTACTGTGTGACACACTGTGGCACACTGCAGCTTCCATGATGAGATTTTTTTTTTTTTTCCTTTTTGGAGGGAAGTTTCGAGGGTGATGGGCAGATAGGAAGGAATGGGGAGATTAGTGGGGTTGGGGCACGTGATATGAAATTTACAAAGAATCAATTAAAAGTTAAAATGTATGCTAAAAGGCATAATGAATATAGAATAAACTGAGGGCAAAACGCAAGGGACACATGACGTAAAAAGAATGGGCGCTCTTATTGAAACTTTAAAATTTCTAATAAGACAAAAATGAACAAGGCAAGCATCCTAATTAAGGATAGGTCAGGAAAGGGACAAGTGACTCACAGAAGCAGCAACACACAGGCGGTGGCGGCTCTGTAACAATGCTCAGCCTCTCTAGCGATCCAAAAATGCAAATCAAAACAACTTGATTCTACTTCCTGCTCAGCGAATTCTAAAAACCACAGGTCCTGATGAGGGTCTGGGCCATTAGGTCACTATAACCACACACTGCTGAGAGCAGAGGGACCCTAAAAGACAGATGCCATGTCCTTCCAACCCCACAGAGAACCAGTACAATGACCAGTGGTGATGGGGTGTTTTCCAGCACCTGTTGCCAGGATGCTTCTCCGGCAACCAACATTCATAGATATTTGGTAAGTGGGTGTTTAATTTAATACCTCATTAACACACAGGAGAGGCCCCTTAGTAAGTGGATGGTTACTTTGTTCCTCGGCTGAAATTCAGGTTGCTAGAGAACTAAGGTTACCATGTTGCTAATACATGAGCAGTTTGTAATTCCTTTCTCCCATAATTACCTGCCAGATGTTGGTTCTGTATAACTCACATGAGTCCCAGCACAGCAGGCAGGCGGTGGATAAGCTATAGGTATTATCAAGGTGAACTCTCATCCTCCTAAGAAACCCTTACTGAAGCCCACAGTGAGCCAGAAATAAACATTTGCTATCTGACTTACCAGGCTGGCCCACCACAGCATACACTCTCTTTAATGCACAACCCCAGTGCAGTTGAATCAGGAACTAAGGCCAAAACGTCACTTTCTGAATTAAATGACTTCATCACCCCAATACCACAGGAAATAGGAGTAGCTCTAGGCCCTCTCCCTCACTACTACAAAATGCTTTTCCAGACCTGACCTTTGGATGAAGAAAGGCTTCCAAGAAGCTGAGAATTAAAACGTTCCTACAGGGCCATCTCATCCAAGCCTTCCTGCTACAGATTGTTGAATGAGACCCAAGTAGGTACAGGGCATGTGTAAGGTCACACACTAGTGGGGTACAACTGGAGTCTCTCTGGGCAGACAGAGCAGTAGTTCTACCTGCCCTGCACTCTCTAACTGGTAGTCACCACAGTGCATCCCCTCTAAAAGCAGAAGCAAGGACTAGCACGTTCATAGGTTTTGCCCGTGTCCTCTGCGAGGATGCTGACAATTCTGAATGCCACCGCTGAGAAGTTGAACAGAGCGTCCACCTACCTCAGGGTAAAGTCTGTGGCTCCACAGGGAGCAGGCATTTGAGGAACATGTAAGGTGATCAGATGTGAACCCTGGTGCAGGGCAACATGGAAAGAGCATTGATTATGAGACAGAGTGGGCTTCACATGGGACAAGCTCATCCTTGGTTCAAACTCACAGACTGAATTACCATTCCTATCCTTCACCCAGCTGCCAACTAGAAGCAAACGTGACTGAGAAAGCATGACTTCGTCAGTCTGTCGCTGAGAGTTTACTGTCTGGCCCCACTACCTCCAGTTATGGTTGGAAATAGCTTGACCAAAAGACAAGGGAGAAAAAAAAAACTAACCAGACCCACAGTGGGTTTTCATTCTGGGATTATTGTGCAAGTTTGAAATGCTTTAAAAGATATAAAATGTTTGCAGCGCTCTGGAAATTTAAACAATAAAGCAGAAATCTTATCACTAAGACATACAGTACTTGTCAGGAAGAGCACAAAACTAGGCAGAAATAATTTGAATTTGAGTGTTCCATACTCCCGTGTCTGGAAGAACAGTAGACGTATATATACGTGGGGTGTTTTCGTTAAGGGTGGTTTTGTCATTTCTATTACTTACAAGAAGAATACACAGAGAACACAACTAACAAGCTATTGGAGTGGGAGAATGAAACGCTTAGATGGGTAGAAACCAGAACAATAGAAAAAACCTGAGCCCGAAGAGATGGTCCAGTAGTTAACAAAACAAGAGAGAACAAGAGTGTGATTCTCAGGGCCAACATCAGGCTCACGGACACCTACAGCTTCAGCTCCAAGGGATCTGACACACTCTTCTGGATGCTATGGGCACTATACTCTCATGCACATAACACGCACATGCACACGCATACATGCACACACACATGCACACGCACACACACACACACACACAGGGAAAAGAAACTCTTTTTAAAATGCAGTAGTTAAAATTGGGCAGGAAATTAAGGAGGCGTGTAAGCAAATTAGGCACAGTGAGTGGAGAGCTGGGAACTGGAAAACATCAGAAAAAAAGAGAGACAAGTGGAAAATAGGCAAGTACAGCAAGAGACATCTGGGGGACTGCGCTGCCTGGTTTTATGTCAACTTGACGCTAGCTAGAGTCCTTTGGGAAGGGGACTCTTAATTGAAAAATGCCTCCATTAGACCAGCTTGTGGGCAAGTCTTCACCGCATGTTCTTAATTAGTGATAGACTAGGGAGGGCCCAGGTCACTGTGGGTAGTGTGGCGCCTGGGCTCGTGGTTTTTGAGTTCTATAAGAAAGCACGCTGGGTAAGGCATGAAGCATGAGGCCGTGTCCCTTCATGGTCTCTGCCTCGAGTCCTACCCCCAGGTTCCTTCCTTGAGATCCTGTCCTGACCTCCCTCAACAACAGACTCTAATCTGTGAAGTAAAATCAATCCTTTTCTGCCCCCATGTTGCTTTGGGTCACAGCGTTTTCTCCCAGCAATAGAAACCCTAACTGAGACAGGCACAGAAAAAAGACAAGCACAGGAAAGGGTATCACATACAGATAACTTGACTCTCAGAGGGATCTGAATGGGACAATGAAACACACATCGTACTGAGTAAAAAACGTCCAATAGTGTTTCAGTATTGAAAAAATAAATCAAGGCACAAAGTCAGGAATACTCTGATCCCTAAGAACAGTGAATAAAACAAACAAACAAAAATCCAATCCCTAATTGCATCACGAGAGTTGATGTCAAAGTGAAAGTGAAAAATTGTCCTGTCAATTTTAAAAGAGAGCAGGCATGGTGGCACATGCTATAATCCCAGGACCTCGGGGCTGAGGCACAAGGACCATGTGTGGCAAGGCCAATCTGGGCTACACAGCAAGATCCTGTCTCAAAGTAATGATGATGATAAAGTCAAGGGGAGAAAGCAAATTGGTTTCCAGCAGCAACAAGCTAGGATGGACAGCTAACTTCTAAGCAGAAACAATGGGAGGCAGAACACGATGAAATGACATTTTCAGCAGGCTAAATAAAAATGCCTGCCAACCCAGAACTCTATACTTTAAAAACGTGTCGTTCCAAAGTGACCATACAATTAAAAATTCAGACAGACAAAACTGAAACTGGAGAGAATTTCTCACTTCTGTCTGACACTACAGGCAGAAGACGTTATCTCTAGCTGTAGGTGCATGGGTGGAAAAAAACTGTAAGTGTCCCCAGAATAGGTAAATGTATGAGTAAATGTTGGGCATCAGGTAGGAAACAACGTTAATAATGCCTGGAATTGTTAAAGGTATAGAATTAAATATCTGCCAGCAAGAGCATAAAACCAGGAGGGAAATAATTGGAATTTAAATGTTGTATGTTCGTATGTCTGGACGATAAGTGGAGGTATTTATGTTGGGTTAGTAAGTTAAGGTTGAGTCTGTCATTTCTATTACTTACAACAAGAATATACAGAGAATATAACTTACAAACTTTTGGAGTGGGAGAAGAAAACATTTAAACAGATAGAGACCAGAACAATAGGAAAAGACTAAGCCCAGAACAAGTAGGGAAATAAGAAGTCAGTAGTAAGATAACAGCATTGAATTCAAATGTTACTGATATATTTGATGTAAATGAACTGTCCCTCTTCAGGTTGGAAACAGAAAATTCTTAAATGCCTGTTCATTTACCACCAACACGAGAGACACTAGAGAATGACCCAAACTGACGAGGCTGACACCATGGAGACTGGAGGAACGCATACCCATTTGGGAGCGGAATGTCTGAGGAGTCCTCAGGTTTTGTTTTGTTCAGGTGCTTGTCTTCAAATGCAGCCTGGCGACAGCCAATAAATAAGAAGGAAGAAGACAAAGAGGAGAAATACATCTTCTCAGGGCCCGCCCCCGGTGACGTACTTCCTTCAACTAGACTCCGCCCCCTGCTTTTTACCACCGCACCTTGGGCCAGTCACTTTCAAACAAGTCCCCCAAATACAAGAACCTTTGTGTGACGATTCATGTTCAAATCCTAACAGAGAGCAAATAAACTGATGAGAATGTGCTCAACATCATGAGAGAGGAAGAATCCAAATTAAAACAAGAATGAGAAGCTGACACATCTACTGAGACGGCCACAGTTCAAATGCTAACTGCATTGCACACTGGGAAGGCTATGGAGGTATAGAGTCTCTCACTTCCTGCTTACAGGAGAGCAACAGGGCATAGCCAGTTTGGAAGACGGTTTGGTAGCTTCTTACAAAATTAAATATATTCATCCTCTGTATGGCAGCAACTGTGTTCCTTGATATCTACCCACGTGAGCTGAAACCTGATACACACACAAAAGCCTGAGCGTGGATGCTTGCAAGTTTATTCACAACTGAAAAATCTTAGGAACACCCAAAGAGCCACTCAGTACCCGAGGGTCATGTGACAATAGCCACACAATGGAACATCGCTCACCAGTAAATCAAAGTGAGTGATGAACCAAGAAGAGACATAGCAGAGACTAAAATGCACCTTGCTAAGGGTCAGAAGCCATCGGAAGTCCACAGTATAGATAACAACATGATATCCTAGAAAGGGGGAGGCTACGGACACAGTAAAAAGAAGAGTGGATTCCAGAGACTGTGGAATGGAAAGACAAACTGGTAGAATCCAGGTAATATTTAAAGGAAGCACAGCTACTGTCTGTGTTATTATAGTGATTAATACATTCATTAAAGTGTACAGGACATATCAAAGCAAGAACAAGCCTTTTATATAGGCCACAGAGTTTAGATGACCATGGTGTACTGGTGGATGTGCAATTGTTGACAAATGACCACTGTAGTGTGGGTACTAGTGAGGACTTACCCAGGGACCCTTTCCTGGTTCAAAAGGACGGTGTGTGGTTTGAATATGCTTGGACCAGGGAGTGGCACTATTAGGAGTGGTCTTGTTGGAGTGGGTGTGGCCTTGTTGGAGGAAGTGTGTCACTGTGGGGGTGGGCTTTGAGACCCTCCTCCTAGTTACCTGGAAGATGGTCTCCTCCCGACTGACTTTGATAAGATGTAGACCTCTCGGCTCCCTCTCTAGCACCACGTCTTCCTGGACACTACCATGCTTCCTGCCATGATGATACTGGACTGAACCTCTGAATCTATAAGCCAGACCCAATTAAACGTTGTCCTTACAAGAGTTGTCTTGGTCATGGTACCTCATCTCAGCAATGGAAACTCTAAGATAAGGACTATGTGAGGCATTCTGGGCCAAGAACTCTTTAGTACAGGATGACTTAGAGAGCATCCCGTCTGCTTGGTGTGGAGTTTAAGTCTTAATTCTTACAACAGAGCATTTACCCCAGCACTTTAGCATGCTGCTTATGGGGATTTGGAAAAAGCTATCCAGGGGGCCATCTGGGCAAGTTCAGCTTCCTCTGGTAAACCACATCTGGATCCTCCCTAAAGCCATTAGGCAGAGAGTTGTAGATAGATGTCTTCAGCATGCCTGAGTCTTTTGGACACTACTCCACCAGACCTTGTCTGTCAGGGAGGATACATCAGAACTAACAGACTTTCTCAAAACTCTAACTGCTACTGTGCCTACAGTGACCCCATAACTGCTAACATCTCTGTCTCCCACATGCAAACAGAAGGCTCCAGAGAGCTTCTTCTTTGGGAGAAGCCTCAAAGAAGGGAGTCTCTTCATAACGAGGGTGTGAACACTACCAGAGCCCTCCGAGTTTCTTGGGTTCTGCTGGGAAAGAGCTGAGAGGTTCGTGCTGGCTGAACCTACTTGGGAAGGTGCACCCTGAGGGCTGGTCAGAGAGGGAACAGCTAGAGCAGAGGCCATGCAGCAGCATAAGCTTTGTCATAGACTAGAAAGGGTGGCATGCTGTGGGCCAGACCTGCTTCTGTCCCCAAGGTTGGTACAGTGGTCTAGAGTTCTGGCTTTCCTACCCAGAATTGCCTGCAGATGCCCTGTCTACTACACACAGGTCTGTGGGTCATTAAGTGACCTGTTTCAGGCTTAGTTTCCTTTACTCTGTGTTGGAAGCCACAGTAAGTACCTGGCTGTCATGAGCACTAAATGGGGTAATCCATAAAGTCCTTATCAGGCGACCAAGTCTTGCCTCAGGTTCTGACAACCTTCGATTACCCACAGAGGATGATGCTCCTCGGGTGGCCTAGTTCCATGTGGGGAGGGGTTAGGATCTGGAGGTACACAACAAAAATTAAATTCACATGGGTCAGGTGATGTTGGCATGCATTTCTAAACACGGTACAGTAAGGTAGGCTGAACAATATCTTCCCAAGACAGGCACCTAAAGCTCAGGGATTTTTTACCTTATAGGCAGATGGATCTTAGCAGCAGATATAACTGAGGATTCTGAGATGGAAAATCATTTTAGATTCATTGGTGTGTGTGTGTGTGTGAGAGAGAGAGAGAGAGAGAGAGAGAGAGAGAGAGAGAGAGAGAGAGAGAGAGAGAGAGACTCTGTGTAATCAGAGGCACTCTTGTAAGAGCGAGATAGAGGAGGATTGGGCAACCAAAGAGGGAAAAGTAAGGCCATGGTTATTGGAGTGATAAGGCTCCAAGCTGAAGGATGCTGGTAGCAACCAGAATCTGGGAGAGACAAGAAGAAACCAGTTGGGACAATACCTTACCGCTAATTTCCAGTCTCTAGAGCAGCAAGAAAATGGACTTGTGTTGATTTAAGCCATCTTCTCAATGGCCATTTGTTAAGGCAGCAATTAACAGTGAGTTCATTGCATTAGACTCCTGGCCAACAACCAGTCACCCGGACAGCAGAACCTAGGCTCAGAGAGAGGATGCTGGCAAGTTCCCCTTAGAGCCACAGGTTGGGTTGGGGCCAGACCCAAAAGAAACAAAGTGGAACTGGGAACTGAAGTAGAGGTCATGTCCCAAAATTACAAAGCTTGGTGTTTCCATAGGCATTGTCCCTGTAGTGTGCCCAAGCATCCCGCATACCTAGTCCTCAGCCACAAACATCACCAGTTCTATCACAGGAAGACACAAGCCACACGTGTATGAGCCACCTATCACCATCAGGGTTGCTCTGGGCCAGCATCTCCTAGTCTGGAGGGGACGCCCTGCTCTGGAAACTGTCACCCAATAGCCAGATTCAGACAGAAATCAAGACTTCAAAACTTCCAGAAATTTGGTATTGTCGTGACAGCTTTGGAAGTATAATTTTATTAATGTTCAGTCTTCTACAAAACACCATGGCATTCATACTGTGTGGCATTTTATGAGCAATGGTCTGTGGGGGAATTGGAAATTTAAAACAATTTAAAATGAAAATGCATAATGCTGGCCCTTCATCACCAATAGGAATCTTGGCCAATCATAGAGAAACCAATTTCAGGTGTCATGGAAGGAAAATGAGAGTGGTAAGCCATGCGATCTGCTATGTCTCGGTCATTATGAAAGCTGAGGTACCAGTAGAATAACTGGATGCCCAGGCTCCTGGCACACATACACCTCTCAAGTGCATGCCTTTTCTCGGAGAATACACTCCCAGAGCCAGGGTGCATGCTGGGCATTGGGACAAAACTGGCCCAGATGGGAGTCATAACTACCTATGTTCAGAATGAAGGAAGTGTGCACAGAGGAAAGAAGGCCCTGCCCACAATGCCCCACCCACGTTGCCCTACCTTTGCAGCTCAAGTACAGTACAGAGCAAGATGCCCCCAGGCTCTGTGTGTTCTCTTCCCTCTCATCTGTGACACTAGGACTGTCACTTTCCACTGATAGAAATCCCCAAACTGGCTCAGAGAGGGATGAGGTGATACAGAGCAGGGGGTTAATGTCAGCCTTGGAGAAAAGACCTGTATTCAAATCTTGCCTTTGCCACCAGTCAGCCAGGCAACTGTGCAGTTCTATGACCTCTCTGGGTCTGGGTCTGCATGTTTGTAATGATAATTAAATAGAGCAACACCTGGAAAATGCTTGGCATACATCCCTGGCCCGCTGAAGACCTTCCAGCTTCGAGGGCAGGGGTCTTACCAATGCTTGTGGCAGCACTACACAGAGGTTGATGAGAGTAAGAATTGCTGGAGAGACCCCAGGAGGATTAAAGGAGTGGTACACGACAGCATTGCAAGGCAAGCCATGGCAAGAAATCCAAGAAACATCAAAATACCAACTCTTGTTCAAGATTTTTTGCCAAGTACTACATGGTCATGGAAGGGACAGCATGACATGGCTTCCCATCCCTGGAAAAGAGCCAGTAGGGTAGAGCGGCAGTGTTGGCGGTTACTGGGCATGAGGTGTGTGTGTGGGGGGGGGGCTTCATGTTCATCCTTCTGGAAATATTCTCCCTGCCAAGGTTATCAGAGAATGTCTTATCTGCCAAGGTTAGTGATTCCATAATAATCAGATAAAGCACAAGTCCAGGAGACAAGGGTGTGTCTATATCCTTAGCAAAAAACTGGTAAATGCTGTGACCTTCAGGACAGTCCTTAAGGCTGTGGGAAAGAACTCTGAAAACGAGAATTCAAAAATACATAATTTCTCAACTATGTAAAATATAAGGATGCAATATGAATTATATGAGGGGTTTTATGAACCTAAATGAACAGAGGCAGCTGCCCTATGAGCCAGCTTGTCAGAAAGATACAAAGGCAGGAAGATACAAATACAAGTGGATTCCTGAGTTCAAGGTAAGCCTGGGACAGAGCAAATCTAGGTCCAGGAATGGTCAGAACGGTAATCGCAGGACAGGATCCCACCCAGTTAAGTTTATTGTCTGTGCTTACAAAGGCAGGAAGATCTCTGAATTCATTTGCCATATTTTAAAAAAAAAGTGTTCTTGCTGTCTTCTAAGAATAGGGGCTAAATCCAGGATTAAGCCACTACCCAAAGACTATACATGGACTGACCCTGGACTCTGACCTCATAGGTAGCAATGAATAGCCTAGTAAGAGCACCAGTGGAAGGGGGAAGCCCTTGGTCCTGCAAGACTGAACCCCCAGTGAACGTGATTGTTGGGTGGAGGGCGGTAATGGGGGGGGGATGGGGAGGGGAATACCCATAAAGAAGGGGAGGGGGGAGGGGGAGGTTGGCCCGGAAACCGGGAAAGGGAATAACACTCGAAATGTAAATAAGAAATACTCAAGTTAATAAAAGAAAAAAAGAAAAAAAAAAAAGAATAGGGGCTAAGGTCATAGAATGCTGATTCGTGAATAACTGAAAGGGAACATGGAGTAGATGACTGAAGTGATAAGTAAATAAAAGATTGGACCTTGGTCTGCAAGAGCTGAGCTGTCTGGATGCTCTGTTTGAAGATCTCCAGAGAAAGCTTGTCTGGAGCAGGATACAGGCTGTCAGCTTGTGCCCTACAATTGACTTCAAGCTACTTTTCACTACTCTCAAACACCCCTTCTCTCAGGAAACCCTCTCCAAGCTGAGGCTTGTCTTTGGCAATTTTTAACGGAAGAAGAAAATTACCCTATTTCCAATACAGATAGGATTGGGCGTGTGGAATCAATCACTTGAGTTTATTTTTTAGGTGGTACCCGTGCGGCACCTAGGCTTCGTCTTCTGATTTTACTACATGCACGTTTGTCACACTGCCACATAATCACCAGAAATTAGTGAAACGTAACATGAAAATATAATTGTGGATGGAACAAAACAGTTCAAGAGAGCAGTTAAAATTGCTTCAGATGTTTAAACTGAACCAGACACTGACAAGAAAGTCTAACGGGAGCCATAGAGCTTCGTGATTGCAAAGTTTATACCTTCATTAACGTTCTGGCAGTAATTTGTTTTATTAATTAGAGCTTATTTGCAGGGGATGCACCCATGTGGAGATCAGAGGACAACGTATGCAAGTCACTTTGGATCTCTTTCTCCAAGAAATGGGTCCTGGGAATCTAATTCAGATCATCAGCCTTGGTGACAGGTCCCATCACCCAGTGAGCCATCTCTCTGGCCCTGGGCAACGTTTTTGAGATATCAACTTAAGCTAATATTTGTCATAAAAAGAGAAATGAAAATAATGAAGATCGATATTATACTGTATTGCCAGTGTTGACACTGATGTGCAAAACTGTCTACTCAAAAAATTGAAAAATGCATCTCTCTCCTCAAAAAAAAAAAAAAAATTGCAGAGTCTTGCTATGAGAGCTGGCAGAATTCTTTATATACTTGGCTCCATAATACCCATATTGTAGGAATACAGCCATTTAGAAGCTATAATAAATAGTCCTGAGCCAGGCTGTCATTACAGACTAAGAGGTTTTGACAAATGTAGTTCCTACTTACCGCAACCTAGCCACAGTATAGAAATGCAGGGCAATGGCCCAAGAGTACCAGACCCACTGGCTTGTTGTTGTTTGTTTGTTTATTTGTTTTGGGATAGATAGTCAAACCTGAGTCTTAGCCAATTTTGCTTATAATGAGGAAAGAAATTCCAAGTCACAGAGACCCACAACAGTTCAGTGGGAAAAAAAACAAAACAAAACAAAACAAAAAGCACTGAGAGTGACAATCAGTGACAGTTCCACAAAAACTCTGGCACCTAGGAAAATGCCTCTGATGAATTCAGTGGTTTCCACACCACTCCCTTCCAGCCTCAGGCAAGGAAGTTTATCAAGCTGCCTTGACCTCATTTGGATGGGTGAGTGTCCGCAGTCTACCTAAGAAACACTGGTGGTCCCTTTCCAAAGGAATTAAAATAATGATTCTTTTAAAGTTGGAGTGTGATGGGGTACGCCTCTTCCTGTGCCAAACATGCTCACTGGGAAGTCTGCAATGCCCAGTCATGATAGTTAAAGAGCTGGGGGAAGAGATATAAGGTGGGGGTGGTATCAGGCTCATCATTCGTCCATTTCCTTAAAATGCATGAAACAGAATAAAGAGAAAGAGCAGGCAAAATATTAGATGTAATAAAAATCTTTCAAAGACATCGCTAATTAAAGCTGAGTCAAAATTTTGGGTGTGAATCCAAGAAAGTTACTAGTTTTCACGGACACAGGAAAAATCTAGAAATATCCCCAGCAAATAAGTGTGTAAAGGTTTGCAAAGTTGACGCCATTAGAGGCTGCTTCTTCTACGGATTGAGTCTGGCTTACCTTCCAAAGGTTCACATGTTGGACACGGAATCCACAGCGTGGCAATGTTAAGGCATGGCAGAACCTTGAAGAGGAGAGTTCTAGTGGGGAATAATTATGCCATTCATCTTTGGGAGGGATTACTGCTGATATGGAGTGAGGCATTCATTAAGATGGTGTGTTATTATACAAAGAGTAAGCCTGGCCCCTTCCCGGTCTCTGGCTTTCCCTCATAGAAGATCCTGCCTGCCATGATGCTTTCATAAAACCAAGGAGACCCTCACCTGAGGCCAAGCTGATTGGACCTTTTATGTTTTGGCTTCCAAAGGTTCCCTATAGTCTCATGAGCTCAAACACTTGGGCCATAGCCAGTGACTCTTATTTGGGAGTTCTTGACTCTTTGAGAGGTACAGTATAGCTGAAGAAAATGGGTCACTGGACGATGGACCTTAACTTACAGCCTAGCCCATACAAGATCATTCACTCAGCTGACTCCCTGTGCAATGTAATCAACTTCTACTACCACAGAGCTACTATGCCTTCCCTGCCAAGGTGGATAGCATCCAACTAACTCAAGCCAAAATGAAGCCTTTCCTTCCTCAAATTGCTTCTTTCTGGCATTATGTCACAACACTGAGAAAAGCAACTAACGCAGGGGTCACTAGAACTTGGACATTCCACCACCAAAACAGAGCCGAAGAAATAACTTTTCTTTAGCAAAGACCCAGACATTTGGTTACATCAAGAAAAGATGATTTGACCAATTAATCTTTTGAAGGATGTTAATATAGCACTTCAGAAATAATAAACACAAATATCTGTTAAGTCCATTAGGTTCATGATTTCTCTTAGTCTGTCTATGTCTCTGTTTAATTTCTGTTTCCATGATCTGTAAATTGATGAGAGTGGGCTGTTGAAATCTCCTACTATTATTGTGTGAGGTGCAATGTGTGCTTTGAGCTTTAAACAACCAGAGCTTCCAGGGACTAAGCCACTACCCAAAGACTATACATGGACTGACCCTGGGCTCCAACCTCATAGGTAGCAATGAATAGCCTAGTAAGAGCAGCAGTGGAAGGGAAAGCCCTTGGTCCTGCCAAGACTCAACCCCCAGTGAATGTGATTGTTGGGGGGAGGGTGGTAATGGGGGGAGGATGGGGAGGGGAAGCCAATATAGAAGGGGAGGGGTTAGGGGGATGTTGGCACGGAAACCGGGAAGGGGAATAATAATCGAAATGTAAATAAGAAATACTCAAGTTAATAAAGATTAAAAAAAAGAAGAAGAAAAAGAAATAATAAACACAAACACAGATCCAGAAAATGGTTGTTTACATGGAAGAAGTTTCTGGAATCTGCAAATCCTTTCCTAAAGGCATCTGAACAGTAACATGTTGGCATAAATCTCATCTTACAAGGTTAGCTTTATGAAAGAAATGTACTTACGTAATTTTATAACAAGATGACAACATTTAACTCTATAAATGCAATTTTGCAAGAGTACTCCTCTGTGTTCTATCAGGCTACCCTTGTAATGGTTCCTGGAGAATAAGGGTCATAGCTGGATAGGCAGCCAGGAAGTCTTCCATGGAGATGGTGAGAACCATCCTGCTAGATAGATATCTCATATTAGACACTGTAAGTCAGTGGCTAGAAAGAGGCTGTCGTTGGAGCAATTGATCAGAGTTACAGAGAGGAAGTGGCAACTCTTTGGGTATCTTAGGATTTCCATTGCTATGAAAAGACCCATAACCAAGGCAACTGTTAAAATGAAAACATTTTACTGGGGCTGGCTTACAGTTTTAGAGGTTCAGTCCATTATCATCATGGTGGGGAAACATGGCAGCATACAGCAGACATGGTGCTGGAGAAGGAGCCCAAAGTTCTACAACATGATCTTAAGGTAGCCAGAAGGAGACCGTCTCCCTGCAAGCAGCCAGAAGAAACTACCTTCTGTGTGGGGTGGTGGGCTGTGAAAGGTACCCTGATTCCTGGTTGAGATAGACCCACTCCCCAGAGACCCTAAAAGGGATGGCAGGCACGTTCCCAGTCTCCCAAGAGATCAAGGCCTCACTAGCTGCAGCCCCTCACAGAACCCTGTAGAGATGTTTGAGACAGACCAGTCATGTACGGTAATGCCCTGAGCCCCTCCGTCACAGACCACAGGTCACGTAGGCTCAAGACAGATTAATCATAGAAGCAGGACCACGCCTCCAAATATGCAGATGAGGTCTTACCAAGCTCTCAGGCTAAACCAATAGGAAGTACCTGCTGTCAGACACTGACCCATCCAAAAACTGTATTTAAGTAAACTGTTCAGAAGGATTAAAGGTGTGCAGGAATTTAAAAAAGAGAGAGAAGAAGAATGATTCTTCCACAGCACCACACTTTTGCACTGGGCAGAGCTTGAGCATAGGAGGCCTCAAAGCACACCTACACAGTGACACGCCTCTTCCAACACCTCCTCCTATAAGGCCACACCTCCTAATGGTGTCACTCCCTATGGCCAAGCATTCAACCACATAAATCTATGGTAGCCATACCTATTCAAACTACCACAGTGGGGATAGGAAGAAAACAATCCCTGAACAAAAAATGACATTTACACTGAGAAGTATTCCATATTGAGACAGGGGCTTCATGTTTGAGGGGAGGAAATGTACAAAATATGTCCAAGAAAGACTTTTTGAGGTGTGGGAAGGTTTATGATAATAAATAAATAGAATGATCAAACAGATCATTGCCATAAAACAATACATTATTGCCAGATGCTTCTCAGCAGTGTAGAGATGTGGCAAGGAAAATAAATTTGTTAATTTTTATCCTAAAGAATATAAAATGGCTATTAGCCCAAATGCTTGAATTACCCTAAATGCACAGAACACATGAAACTCAAGAAGGATGACCAAAATGCGAATGCTTCACCCCTTCTTTAAAAGGGGAACAAGAATACCCTTGGCGGGGAATAGGGAGGCAAAGTTTAGAACAGAGGCAGAAGGAACACCCATTCAGAGCCTGCCCCACATGTGGCCCATACATATACGGCCACCAAACTAGACAAGATGGATGAAGCAAAGAAGTGCAGGCCAACAGGAACCGGATGTAGATCTCTCCTGAGAGACACAGCCAGAATACAGCAAATAAATAGGCGAATGCCAGCAGCAAACCATTGAACTGAGAATGGGACCCCCGTTGAAGGAATCAGAGAAAGGACTGAAAGAGCTTGAAGGGGCTCGAGGCCCCATATGAACAACAATGCCAACCAACCAGAGCTTCCAGGGACTAAGCCACTACCCAAAGACTATATATACATGGACTGATGCTGGGCTCCAACCTCATAGGTAGCAATGAATATCCTAGTAAGGGCACCAGTGGAAGGGGAAGCCCTTGGTCCTGCTAAGACTGAACCCCCTGTGAATGTGATTGTTGGATGGAGGACGGTTATGGGGGGAGGATGGGGAGGAGAACACCCATACAGAAGGGGAGGGATAGGGTTTTGGGGGATGTTGGCCCAGAAACCGGGAAGGGGAATAACAATCGAAATGTAAATAAGAAATACTCAAGTTAATAAAGAAAAAAAAAGAATATAGAATGGGGACTGGAGAGATGGCTCAGCGTTAAGAGCACCTGCTGTTCTTCCAAGGAAGATTCTGATTTAATATTTTACTATTCTATACTTATATAGTTATATAATATTGGTATATAATATATGTATAGATCCCATATATGTGTATATATGCTATATATGTGTATGTATATATATGTGTGTGTATATATATATAAATATATAAATATATATATATATATATATATATATAGTGTGTGTGTGTGTGTGTGTGTGTATAAGGGAGTGCTTGTGCCCAAGGAGGTCAGAAGAAGGTGTAAGAACTGAGGTTGCAGTCAGTTGTGAGACCTGGGTGTGGGCGCTAGAAACCAAATTCAGGTCCTATGAAGAACAGCACACATCTTATCCCTGGGCCATCTCTCCATCCCACCTCTCAGATTTAATCTTCGCATGATTAATTTAATACAAAGGATAACTAAAATTCCCACTTGTTTCCATTCAGGGTATAATGGTATATCCGTTGACATTCTACCCAACTCTGTCATTTTAAAGCATCTTTTGGTGTGTTCACAGAATGGGTTAATTGCTTCAAGTGAGTTTTCTGGTCTCTTGGAGCTATTTTGTCTCTGTTGGGTTGTTTAAATGAAACTTAGCATTTTAAGAAACATCACAGAAGTGCTTCCACTTGCAATATGAAGAACAGAGATCCTCACAATTCCTCACAACTTGTCAAGCCTGACTAAGGCTGTGGGCGGATCTTCACAGGTTCACAGGAGTAGGGAGAACCGGCATAGCAACTGAAGTATTAAGAACCAATCCACAACTTCTTGAGTCTTTAGTAGTATTTTAGCTGAGTCACAAGATGTTTATCGTCCTCACACAGGCTCACCTACTGAAAAGGACTACCCTTGAAGCTGAGCCCAAGGCTCTCTGTACAGCCTCATCTACATCAGCTGATGGCCGCTTGGGATCTATATCCTCACGGGCACAATGGAACGTCTTTCTCTTAAAAACCAACAATAAATTAATATGACCAAAGCTAAATGACATTGAGAAGGGGAAAATGACAGGAAAATGGCCCCCTATTTTATACAGAAAGAAGAAGAAGGGATGAGGGCTACCAGCAAGAATAACTGATAGGAAGACTGACTCCACACCATGGACAGTGGTGCCTCACGAGAAGAGATTTACAGTGGTCCTTGAGCGTCTCAGTGCTTTCAAATTATTTAAGCAGGTCAACAGACCACAAAATTGCATCTGGTTGTCAAATCAATCTCTGTCTCTCTGTCTTTTTCCTTGTCTGTCTGTCTGTCTCCGTCTCCCTCTCCATCTCTTTCTCTCCCTGGCTTAGGTATAGTTTCCCCTGGGGCAATTAGGTCTACAATTACTAAAATTGATGTTTTGATCAAATATTTAAGCTGTGGATGTCTGATTGTGTTATCAAAAATTCCATTTTTCCACCTATGATTTTTGGCTATGTCTTTTCTAATTACTCATAATAATCAATGAAAACATTTGCTGAGTTTGAAGGCACACTCCTCCCCTCAGTTTTCAAGCAACTGCAAAGCACCATGCCCCAGAAGAATAGAGGTCCCCTCTGTGCTGCTATGCGTCTGTGCACTTGGCAGGGGACTGGGCACAGCTCCCTGTACCACTGTAAAAACTATGCCTGGAGCCCTGTGTCATACCTCAGGGCCTTCAAGGACCCCAAGATCCTGAGATGTCCCAGATACTTGACAAATGTTTGTGGACTGTATGAAGGGCAGTCAGATGAGAAGCATGGGGAACACATGAGCTCAGAGATGGACAGGTCTGCCATTCCAGGTCTGTCATAGCCAGCTGGGCGGCCATGAATAGAATGGTTAACCTTCATGAACCTTGATTTATTTACCTGTAAAATAAGCATTAAAAACTTCCTATTTCATGGGGCTTTGAGTGTGCTTAACTGAGGTTCCTAACACACACACACACACACACACACACACACACACACACACACACACACACCAGCACTCATTAAGTGGTAGTTCTTCCTTCTTGTAGGTACTGAAATTTTACTATAAATTTGGAAACACCTGGTAAAAGCACCATGTCCTTTACAACACGTGTATAAAAATCAATGTTTATTTTTATAAACTCTTTTGTTCTCCCAGAATGCCTTTTGTCTTTCCTGTCAAACCCAGACTCAACTATTCAGCACTCACTCTGGTCTGCAGTTCATAGAGCATACAGTATCCTGTGAGGTTTCCTGTTAACTTTAGCCAGGACATCTCTCCTCCTAGGCTGTCAGATCCCTAAAGGACAAAAGTAACTTCTAGTTCAGCACTGCACCTTTAAAAGCATTAATTTCCCCTTCTCTCCAGGTAACAGATATCTGGTGAACTTTAAAAAGACTAAATCAATAAATTTATTGTATTTTCCCATAGGTAGAATAACATAATAAGCTATTACATGCCTGTTTAAGAAATTGATTTTGAACTAAATTACAAATGGAATTAGCAGGATAGGAGCAAAGACTCAGAGGTATAAAATAGCTATTAAAAATGGTCAAATTAGGCTCCAGAGCCTCTGAAATATATGTAAATGTGCTCAGCGTGCAGAACACTGATCACGGGGCCTTAGAGCTTCAACACAGCACAAGGTCACATCTGAAGTCTCCCAGATGTCATTTAATCAGCCACGGCAAACACAAAGAATTCCTAAAGGTGAGGTGACTTTAGATGAGCCTGTTAAGTGGTCATCTTTTGTTTTCTATGATTGATCAAAGCACATGAGGGAGCACAGCCATTTCAACCCATCCTATGTCATACGCATCAAGACAAGCATGCTTTATGCCTTATGCATGCACAGTACAAGTACACTAGAGACACAAGATTCTACTCGTACTCTTTCCAACAGAGGAAGCTTAGGCAGCCATTCCAATATGATTCTTCCTGGAACCCATGTTGAACCGTGCCATGTTCCCTCTCTATTGTGTGTTCCTGCATCTTTCAACCCTGGGTAATAAGCCACTTCTAGGGGATAACAGAAGTTGGTACATATTGGACACTTACTACTCTGTGCCAGGCACCAAGTGCTTCAAAGGCTGTTGAAGGTCAGCTTTGACATCTAACAGGTCAACTGAGGAAATCTCGAGTATAGAGTCAGCGGTCGGGGTCAGTGCTGATGGCAACCAATGGATGCCCTGCTGATAGGAAGGCAATTAGAAGGCGAAAGGGAGGAGGGGAATGGTGATGATGGCACCAGGTGTGAGCCTCTACTGATGGCACCAGGTGTGGGCCTCTACTGATGACACCAGGTGTGGGCCTCTACTGATGGCACCAGGTGTGGGCCTCTACTGATGGTACCAGGTGTGGGCCTCTACTGATGGCACCAGGTGTGGGCCTCTACTGATGGCACCAGGTGTGGGCCTCTACTGATGGCACCAGGTGTGGGCCTCTACTGATGGCACCAGGTGTGGGCCTCTACTGATGGCACCAGGTGTGGGCCTCTACTGACGGTAGCAGGTAACTGGAAAAGAAAAAGAGACCAGCGCTGGTGACAACCGGCTCAGGCTGCTACTGATAGTGGTTAGCTGGGCTGCCACTGATGGTGGCCAATGATTAGAGGAATCGCTCAGCAGAATTTTCTCTGAGGAAATAGGGCTGACACTCCCTATGACCTGTAAGAAACTTTGAACTCTTTAAACTCTTAAGTGGCTGGTAAGGAAGAAAAGGAGAGAAATCATGTAGGCACATACACACACTGGATGAAGCAAAACAAGCTCCAACCATCTTTTTTTTTTTCCTTTTTTTTTTCTCCATTTTTATTAAATTTGGTGTTTCTTATTTACATTTCAAATGTTATTCCCTTTCCCGGTTTCCGGCCAACATCCCCCTAACCCCTCCCCTCCCCTTCTCCTATGAGGTATTCCCCTCTCCATCCTCCCCCCATTACCGCCCTCCCCCCAACAATCACGTTCACTGGGGTTCAATCTTGGCAGGACCAAGGGCTTCCCCTTCCACTAGTGCCCTATTCATTGCTACCTATGCAGTTGGAGTCCAGGGTCAGTCCATGTATAGTCTTTGGGTAGTGGCTTAGTCCCTGGAAGCTCTGGTTGGTTGGCATTGTTGTTCATATGGGGTCTCGAGCCCCTTCAAGCTTTTTCAGTCCTTTCTCTGATTCCTTCAATGGGGGTCCCGTTCTAAGTTCAGTGGTTTGCTGTTGGCATTCACCTATGTATTTGTCATATTCTGGCTGTGTCTTACAGGAGAGATCTACATCTGGTTCCTGTCAGCCTGCACTTCTTTGCTTCATCCATCTTATCTAGTTTGGTGGCTGTATATGTATGGGCCACATGTGGGGCAGGCTCTGAATGGGAGTTCCTTCATCCTCTGTTCTAAACTTTGCCTCCCTATTCCCTCCCAAGAGTATTCTTGTTGCCCTTTTAAAGAAGGAGTGAAGCATTAGCATTTTGGTCATCCTTCTTGTGCTCCACTATGTTCATAGCAGCCTTATTTATAATAGCCAGAAGCGGGAAACAACTTAGATGCCCTTCAACAGAGGAATGGATACAGAAAATGTGGTACATCTACACAATGGAATACTACTCAGCTATCAAAAACAATGACTTTATGAAATTCATAGGCAAATGGATGGAACTAGAAAATATCATCCTGAGTGAGGTAACCCAATCACAGAAAAACACACATGGTATGCACTCATTGATAAGTGGATATTAGCCCAAATGCTTGAATTACCCTAGATGCACAGAACACATGAAACTCAAGAAGCTCCAACCATCTTACACACACACACACACACACACACACACACACACACTTGGTAGATGGAGCAAAGCTCTAACCATTTTACATTTACACACACATAGGTATATTTATATAGTTGGTGAATGAAAAGAAACTCCAACAACTTTATTTTTTATCTTAGCCTTTTTATATCTCCTAAGACAAAATTCTCTACATAAGAGAAAGAATTACCACATTTAAAAATGGATAAGATCTAACACAAGAGGGAGTTACAGCAGGATTGTTGATTGTGAGTTCAAAGCATTAGTTTTATCTCTTTCATTCCATAAGCTCATTATAAGTTCAGAGCAATAGTTATATATGTTCACGGCCTTACTTTATCATGGTGCATACTTGTGGCCTTGTCCTTGGACCTCACCTAGAATGAATATTGTCTTTGATCACTAATTTGTTCCAAGCTTATTCTTCGTCCTAGTGCAGTGTGTGGACCTGTAACATATAGAAGTTCCCTGTGCTCCTTCTCATTGCAGCCTTTACTTGTGTTCTATGAGGAGGTGGCACACTCTGTTCTCGATTCTAACTTTATTATATATTTCTGGAAAGACAACTTAAACCATCCCCTTAAACTTTCTATCAATTACTCTAACTTCCTAAAATTATTTGAATCAAATCAGGAATTCTATAAAATCATTAATTCATCTAAACATCATTAATCCATAAAAGTTCATCTTCATAATGATCTGTAATAAATTTGACCTGTAGGGTGGGCTAACTCCCAGGGATCAATCATAACCGATCACAGGCAGAAAGGGTCTGTCAGACACCCTGTCAGAACAATGAGGAATCCAGCAATAGCAAGCATGAGAAGGCACATCAGTAGCAAGAGCAAACCTGGGACAAAGCCCCTAGGGCCACGCCTTTCCTGGGTTCATCTATCACAGACATACAAAGCAGTGGGCCATCTCCAGGAAGCTCAATTGTCTACTGCAGTTCCTCCTGCATGGCGTCTGCCAAAAGGCCATTTATTACTCACAACACAACAACCTGGGATGGAGGTAGGTGCATAAGGAAGGAGCCCAAACAAGATTGTGGATGGTTTCTCAGAAGAGACAACCCTGTCAGCAGGAGTTTGAAAGGTTAGGTCACACATAGATGGAAGCATGTGTACCTAATACTCTGAGCTATAAAACAGGGCCCGGTCAAGGGCTGCAATTCTTTAATACAGGTCAGCAATTGTGGCTGGACATTTTCAGGACAAGTAATTGAGACCATTAGAAAAGCCAGAGTCAACTGGGATTACCTGGGCATTCATTCTGGAAAATACAATCATACATCTTTCCCACAGCCATCACCTAAATTAGCCACAAGCTGGGAGTTAGCAGATGTCTTTACCTTCCAGAAACTTTCTAGTGACGCATCCCATCCTATTTCTCTGGGTGTGGTTTTACTTCTGCCTCCAGCCTCTGCCCTCACCTGACAGCCCGATAATCAAGGACAGCAGAGATCTAGGCAAGGGTTCTGAGACAGTCACCTGTGTAGCTGTCACCTGGATCTAGTTCCTGTCAAAAAGCCTAGCTCAGACAATCCGAGTGGCCAAGAGTTGACGTTTCTAACAGGCTCCCAAAGACTGGAGGTGGAGCTCTAAAGGGTATAGCTCAGTGGCGGAGTACTTACCTAACAGGCCCCCAAGTGGTGCTAAAAGGTCTGAGGACCACCCCTTAGTGTCGAGGTTCTACCACAGACTCTTCCAGTAACACTGACTATGCTCTCCTTACACACTCCACCTGAATAACCTATACTAAGTCCTGGGTTCCTCGCCCTCTGAATGGGAAGCAGCTGCTATGAACATGTCCTTTCAGGACAACCTTGTGTCTGGTGGACCTTTTGGACATGGTGGCTGTCACTGGGAGTAGAGGACATCTTTGGGAGTGTGCAGGCAGAGACATTTCTGCTCCTCCCTTCCCCTCTACCCCTTCTTGTTTTCATTCCCTTTTCTCTGCTCCCAGATCATGCTCATGCAAGTGCTCCTACACGTACTAATATTTCCTAAACATTCTTTTTTTAACCTTAGAAAATATTTCTCTCCCTCTCCCTAAAGAATTAACTACCCCTGTAACTTCAATCGGTACCTTTTTCGTCTCCCAGCGGAACTTAAAATGTGAAAGATGCCTACTGTTACACTCCCTGGATGGTCCCACTACCAACTCCATAACTCTTTATCTTTAGGGAGTTCACCCCCACCAATGAATGGGAACCATGTGCCCAACTAGCCACCATTGACTCTCCAAGAGAAACTTACTTTCTCCTATAGCCTGCCATTTTCTCTGACTTGTGACAAGGTCTGACAAGGGCAGAGCCTGACCATTTGAATTCAGTTATAACACATCCCCTAGCAACACAGACTCCCTTTATCAGGGGTTTTGTCATGCGGTCCACAGGTTCTGCTAATAGACTCATCCCCAAGGGCTGATGTAATCCCTGGGCAAATGGTAAAGGTAAGCCTATGATCTGCACTGGAATAAATAAGTAATGCTTTCAAGAGAATCTCAACCCTGCCAAACTCCCTGTCTGGGTGATATAATAAGATTGGCCGGGAGCTAGTGAGGACTCCAGAGAAAGCCTAGATTTGAGTCCCACCAATAGAGGCAAGACTCAGAAGGTATGTGTCTCTGACTGCATCCTTCTCCTAACACATGTGGAGCATGAGCTCTGATTGGCTCCTTCTTGTAGCACATCTGGAGTATGAGCTCTGATTGGCTCCTTCTTGTAGCACATCTGGAGTATGAGCTCTGATTGGCTCCTTCTTGTAGCACATCTGGAGTATGAGCTCTGATTGGCTCCTTCTTGTAGCACATCTGGAGTATGAGCTCTGATTGGCTCCTTCTTCTAGCACATCTGGAGTATGAGCTCTGATTGGCTCTTCTTCTAGCACATCTGGAGTATGAGCTCTGATTGGCTCTTCTCCTAACACATCTGGAGCTTGAGCCAGTTCTAACAGAAGTTTATGATCATCCATGCACTTGTGTGCCCGAGGCATCTCATCCGTCAGGAAGATCAGCTAAGTGTGAAATCCAAAAGTTCTAGGATTCCCCATCCAAGTATTCTCATAATATCCACTCTCCTAAGAGACAGGGGGCTCGGTGCTTGGGGCACCGTGTGGAGATGGGTATGAAGATTAAGGGTAACACAGTAGGAAATGGGACACTAAAGACAAAAAAAAAAAAAAAAAAAGCAAGTGATGTTATTTAATGGCTGTGACAGTTGCCAACCCTTTGCCAAACTTGCTCTCCCACTCCTGATAACCAGCCACCCTTCTGCTGATTGCTTTTGTAACCTGGTGAATAAGGATAATTGCTATGTTAATTCAACACATAAACACATACTGTTCTGAAAGAAAATCTCTTCCAGGAATCTGCCCATCCATGTGTGTGTGTCAGGAAACATCCAATTTGAATCTCTCACTAAACAGTTTCCCAACCGTCATATAGACACTGGCCTCACCTGAACCCTTCCTTCCGACTGTTCCTGTAAGTGATTTCTCGGTAAGCCTCTCCTACAGGATAAAGAGCCTTGAGAAAGTTGACTTAATTATGCCCATTGTCTGGAGATTGGGTCAACACGAGACATGAGAAAGAAGCATGGATCAGGCTCCAAATCTGGGGTGCTGCAAGAGTGCTGGTGCCCACCACTGCCACTGATGCAGGGGAGTAGCCATGAACTCAGAAACGAAGCAGGTCTTTGATTCACATTTTTTAATTTTTTTTTTTACAATATCATACATGAAGACCATGCATAGTGACCCTTCTCACCCCCATCTCCTCAGAAGTCTCCCCCATATGGCCATGCCTATTTGAATTGTTTTGTGAACCATGGAGGTTACCAGAGCCATACTCAGCGACCATGGGTTTAGAGCCTGGTGGGCTCTCCAGTGTGTATAGATCTAATGGCAGCCATTCTCTCTCACAGAAACTATCAAAAGTCTGTAGTTTAGAGGTAAAGGCTAGGGCCCTGTCACCTAACTTGACTGTCTTGTGTGGGCCCAGTGTAATAATTAAGGTGGGTCTGAGTCAGTTGTGGCTATACCTGTGCCTAGTGTGGAGAATGGCATTCTGTGGCCCTTTACATCATCCTCTGTCTCTCACATGCCTTCTGCCCTGTCTTCTACAATGTTCCCTCAGCCTTTGAGGGGTGGTACACATGCCTTGGTGGGCCCACTGCCTTTGCCGACTCCCTGTATCCTGGCAGACGCCAGTTTGCACTCGGTACCTTTCGCTGTGCTTTTGTCTAAGGCTGTACACACAGGTACTGCAAGGGAGCTCGCTGCTGTGTTCTTGCTATTTTTAAGAATATACCAGCCCTAAGTGAGAAGCAGTGAGTGATTCACTCAAATGATCAGCAAATAAATCCGAATGAGGGGAAATGTTCCAGGTGGGCTTAAAGGACACAGCGTGATCAAACACTGCCAACTTTTAGAATCTCATGACAAGCACACAATCGGGATGTCTGTCTGGATCAAGAGCTGTGGAGTGAGTTTTGTTCTTTTTTGGGTTTGTTTTGTTTGGTTTTTTTTTTTTCTTTCCAAAGCTCAACTCAGCACCACATGATAATCATCATTTGTCAAGTGAACTTCTTCAGAGAATACAGATCCAAGGAAATTAAAAGGCCCATGGTTTATCCTGGTGATCATGTCCCTACAAACATAAGGCATTAATAAGGATAAGAAAGAGATACTGACAGTCCTCATTATTCAAGCCAGGTACATTTGGTGATGTCATAAGGCCAAGGAAGAGTTCAGGTGAGGGCGATGTCTTTAGTGAGCCAATTGTTTTCTACACAGTGACTGAGAACCTGTTTAGTTAGAAATGCAAGTAAGGTATTTCCGAAACACGGAAGCCATGTGCCCATTCCTTGAAGAGATCTTACAGAACAATATGCATATTTACGAGTCGAATTGGCTGACGGCTTATTCTTACATCAAAGTCTCTTCAAAATCTGAATTATTATATACTGAATCCTCGCTCGTTGAGACATTATGGGAGAGTGTTGTTGCAAGCCTCTGGTCATATTTTCTCCACGATCAATATGTTGACTTGGTTTTATGCTTGCTTTTGTTTGAAGAACTCATCCAATATTACTGATAGATCAACACTGAACTCAACGCCAACAGCACTGGAGCCTGCTCTTGCAGAGTGCTCCAGCGTTGGTATTTTCCCTGAAGGTCCGCCATGGCCTTCTTGCATGTAGAAGGGAAGATGGTATTTTACGCTTGCATTTGGGCCCATTTTAGACATGATGTCAGCAACAAGGAGCATAGATACAGGGGGGAAATGGCACTAAATAGACTGAGAAAAGGACAGTTATTTTTGTTAGGAGAGCTGAAACAAGAAGCCTTGTCCGGGAATGTTTGCCTGAGACAACACAAAAGTTTCTCGGTTCCACCCGTGCCCACAAACCACTGCAAAGCACTGCAGTGTTTGTCTTGGGATTACAAATGGCCACCTACAAGCACCAGAGCTAAAACCTTGCAAATGAAAGTTATTGAGTAAGTTCTCAAATATAGAGAGTAGAAAACAATGAAGGCAGGAACTACGCTGCCCTTGCAGTCTAGAGATGACAATGCCCCACAGCAGGACAACAGGGATGCTAGGACCCCCAAGAGATGATGCTGTTTCACAGTGGGATACCCATGGGTGCTAGGACACCCAAAATCGATGCTGCCCCACAGCAGGGAACCCATGGATGCTCAGGCCTTCCAGAGAGGATGCTGTTCCTCCGCAGGGTGCCCATGGATGTTATGACGCCCTAGAGATGATGCTGTCCCACAGTGGGACACCCATGGATGCTAGGACATCCCCCCTCCAGGCCAAACCCATCAGATTTGAGTGATCAGCCTTTCCTTCCTGAGTGGTGGCATCAAATAGATTTGAGCTGAGTTCTTCTAAGGATACAGGACCACAGTACTTCTTCACAATGGGGACGTCACCAAAGAGTACTTCAAATGTGAGACATGAACAATTAAAAAATTGACTCATCTACAGAAGCGTCTCAGTGGAACCCATTATCTTATATGCTCTGCTTCTAATTTTAAAAACTTTAAAAATAAGTATACAACTAGTCTTTAGAACAGTAATAACTACTTACAATGTGACAAATATGAACGTCGTCTCCTCTTTTAATATACTCAGCTGCTACTTCTTAGCACTTAGCTCTGCTCATCTCAAACCTCCTCCTGCTTCCTCCTCCTCCTGCTACTCCGAGTGGGCTCCACTCCCTAGCACTTCAAAGTAAGCTGGTTTCCAGGTATACACACTTGATTCATGCCTCAAGTAATCAGGAAGGGTTCACTCACACTTAGGATGGTCATTCCCCTGTATTAAAATAGATGGTAAGAACTAGTATTGGCTAAGACATGGTATAGCTGCTTTACAAAGTGGCCTAATTCCTCAAAAGCTTAAATACTGGTATATATACCCAGGAGAAAAGGAAACAGAAGCTCATGCACGAACGGTTATGGAAGCATTATTCAGGACAGTCAACATGTGGAAACATCCCACAGGTCCACCAAACGCCACGAATACAAAGGGAATGTGGTGTGTGTGCACAGAATGGAGTATGACCTCTTCCACCAGGGGAGGAGGTACCAACATGCTCCAAAGGGAAGGGGCCTTGAAAACATGCTAAGTGAAAGAAGCCAAACGCTAAAGGCTACATTCTACATGTGTCCATTGTATGACGTGCTCAGAACAGACAAATCCCAGAGGGAGAGAGTAGGCTTGTGGCTTTCTTGGACTGGGTGATCGTGACAGGAGAAATGGGTAGCAATGGCTAGCGTAAGACATGGGCTATGTGGAGTGGAGAACGGTCGAACAACTCTGGGAAGATATTAAAGACCGTCACATTTCACCCTTTAAATGGGTGAATTGCACACATAGATGGATTATATCTCAATAAAGCTTCCCCAGAAAGCAAGGAGTAAATTAGTAATTTCCATCAGGAATTTCGCCGTCTGGTCCTTTTATAGAACACCAAATGCCTGCTGCTCACAGCAACCAGCAATGATCTGACGAGACTGCTTCGATTTCACCAGATCAAACCACACAAGCCAATAACCGCGTCTTCTGATGGGCAGGGATGGGAGCAGGTCCTGTAATTTAGTCCCTCATAGAGAAAGACTAAGTTTATTTTCTCTGAATTAGTAGAATCTGTAACAGCATGTGAGAAAAGCTTGTGGCATAGAGCTGAGTACCAAAGGGTGGAAACCTTTACTCACCTGAGTAGGATCCAATGGCCAAAGGTTTCTATTAACTGAGAGATGTTCCAAGAAGCAGCGTAAGATACCCGAGAGATTGTTTAACCCCTTGTGAGGTCAGACAGAAGTTTACATTGCCCTTAACTCCTTAGAGCGCTCTGTTCTCTGGCAAAGCAGTACTCTGCCTTGACTAGTGTCTGCCTCTTCAACCCTCTCGTCTGCTGTGGGTCACTCGGGCACTTCAGGACCCACAGTCACTTTGTCTTGTCTACTTCGGTATCGTGCTCTTATCTCAGCAAGATTTTGCAACTGCACCTATGTATACACACAAGCACACACAGCACACACATGTACACATACATATGCACTTGCATGCATGCACAGACACACGCGCATGCACACATGCACACGCGCATGCGTGCACACACACAATACAGGTCAACTTGGCCAATTTCTATGGAATGGTCCTCAGTCTCCAGAACAGCCTTTTGGGGTTACTAAAAATATGATCAGAACAAACAGGAAGTCTTCAGCTGAGGCTCTTCTGGGTTACGTTAAATGCAGTGAGAACTAGGGAATCGTTGACCTGGTGAAATCACTTGGGTGCATTTAAACGAAAGGCCCAGCTTCCCACATGTGTACAAAGCAGGTCCTTGGGTCATGTGGCTGCAGAATAGACTTTAGGAGGAAGTATGTCTCCTCTGAGTCCAGCTGTCTTGGAATTCTTGGTAGGAGCACTCCTGATGATACCCAAGGGACATCGAATATAGCAAAAATCAATGCAAAAGCAATTCCAAAAATGCATTAAAAATATAACCCAGACACAAAATTAAATAGGATCCAACTCATGCTGCTTGCAAACACTGAATAAGACATCGGATGCACATACCTGATAGAGATGTGTTAATATACAACAGGTAGATATTACGCGAGCTACATATCGCTAGTCCTCGTCTTTCTGCCCTCACATGATCACACATTTATAGAGGCGTTCTGTCTCTGACATAGGCTCGTTCTTTAGTATTTCAGTCATTGTACAAACCGAGAAGGGTACTTGCTTTCCCCTCCCAATTCCTTTTTGTAAACAATATTGATGGTGCCTAATATCCACAAGGAAGGACTGTAGACAATCTATTCAAATAAAAAAGAACACGCTAAGAACATGCAGCACCTCCTCTGTGAGACCCTTGTTTTATCTTCCAGTTCCAGTCCTCAGCATTCTTTTTTTTTCCTCCCCAGACCCTCACCAGCCCCACCCACATTCTCCTCTTCGGGATTTCTATCCTAACAGGTCACCAGACAGTCATGAAACAGATCATCACCAGGAACACCCCAGAAGTGAATACAACTCTGCTTCTTGGCATTCTCCTATTTCTTAAAGATATTTTTCATTTGGAAAAAATAAAGTAGCCTGATTATATTTTTTTCAGTCATCAAAGGTGCAGAGAAAAGAAACAGAAAACAGGAAGCTGTCAACAGCCAGCGGGGCTACTCCCCCTCCCCACTCAATGGCGTCAGGGACGAAACTGATGTGCGACAGCCACAGGACTTCAAGACGGGAGAGGGCCCAGCCAGACTTCTGGATATAGACACAGCTTTCTCCCACTGGACACCCCAACAAGGGGCCATTCCTGAATCCCTCTAAGGCATCTGCTGGTACTGTGGTGTACACCATAGAAGCAGACAGCCTGAGAAAGAGGGTTATTGGGCAATGAACAGGGAGGCCGCTAGATTCTACTCATAGCAGCGGGGACAGTTAGTGGCAGCTAAATGACACTTGTTTGTTGAAACGTTTGTGATTAATAACAAAATGTCAGACCACAGAAGAATGCAGAGAAATGAAATGTCTCCCAGAGTCCTTCTAACCTCCAGACAGTACTGGCCCGTGGTTAGTTTGTCTAGGTTGCCATGACTTCATACTCTACATTTTACTTCTGCACGATAAAAAGTTCACATCGGTCCTCAGGGGATGGACCTCCTCTCCAGGTCCCTTTCCTTCTCTATAGAAGAGACATTCTGCTCCGTCCAGTCACCCCCTGACCCGCAGGAAGGCTAGAGCAGCTGGAGCCTGCTCCCGGCACTTTCATGGGAGAAAGCTAACAAGATGGATTCTGGTTTGTTTGTTTGTTTGTTTGTTGTTTTGTTTCATTTTGAAGTCACTGGTCCTTATAAAAACCTTCTCACTTTCATACTTCTGGAACTGTAAAAGCAACGGAAGATAAACCGTTTTCAAACAGCTTTTACAAAACGATCTCTCCACAACCCACAGAAAGGTAGTCCTCATCAATAGTTCCTTCCTGATCTGTTTCTCCATCTTTAATCACCATGAGAACAATCATACTTTCACGTTTTAATCACTTTTCTAATAAAGAAAACAGGGAACTTTGGGAAAACGGCTCAATTATTGAGTTAAGTGAGCCTCAGTAAAAATCGTCAATAGAAAAACATGGTGATATATTTACTTTCTATTGTGAAATTAGCTATTCACAACTTCACAATAAAATTCAAATTCAATTTCTTCAAGATTGACATTTATAGGTGTTCTTAGTAATACCTAGTTACCAAATCTCTAAGTTACACGTATGAACATTGTGGGAGTATATACATAAGTAATACCTATTTACCAATTCTTTAAGTTACACGTATAAACACTCATTATGGAAGTATATCCATACATGGTGGCTAATTTTTAAATGTAACTGTTTTTGACATTCATACAGCAAAGGTGCCTCTTTCCTTTCCAAATCAGCTGGTAACTGATGAACTGATCTCTGAAAAACACTTTTCATTGAGCAAGGCCTTAAAAGTCTTTTACCACACCATAGCTTTTCAAAACAATCTTGAACAAAACAATTTGGTCTCATGTGTTTCATTCATTAGTACAATGAAGTGTGGCTGATAACTAGATTTCAGGGCACAAACTTTTTCCCACACAAAGAGAGGATATGATAGCTGAAACCTGCACACGGATTCTGAACAACAGAGACTTCCCTACAAAACACAACCAGGATGCTGAGAATGTATGTATTAGCTTACAGACAATTCCTCTAGGCTCCTCCCAGGAACCTAGCAACAGTGACCTAGCAACAGCTTACCTCATCACCTGCTACCAGGTGAGAGTCAGGCATATAAGAAGAATGCTGGCACCCAGCTCTCTCTCTCCATCTCCTTTTCTATCTCCTCCCCCACCGCCTCTCTCTCTCTCTGTATGTGTGTGTGTCTCTGTCTGTGTCTCTGTCTCTGTTTCTGTCTCTACCTGTTCCGGAACAGCCTCTTCCTCTCTCTTCTCTCTTTCTGCCCCTCTCTTCTCTCTCTATTCCCCCTTTCTCTGTTGATACCCCTTTCCCAACAAACTTTCTTTATATTAGTTCTGTCCTGTCTAACGGTGTGTGCTCAAGGGGATGCCTCAAGCGTGGGCCCACAGAGATGCTCCCTCCCACTGCATTATACTGAGTTATAGAACACAGCAGTACATGCTGCTCAGACTCCTTAAGCCTCTCTAGGATGTGTAAGAGAAGGCTGGGGAGCTGCTGGCTAAACACTATTGCTGAGAATAGCTAACTTAGTAGAGGCCACTGCAGCCCTTTCTCCTTTATAGAATGGGGACGTGGTTACGGTCCTCTGAATGAGAACCACGGAACTCCTGCGGGATGCCATTGACAGTGGAGAGGCTTCCACCATGGAAGGTGTAGTCTCTACATGAATTAAAGGCAAGCATGACAGTGAGGAGAGACCCTTGCAGCTGCTCCAGAAAGGCGGGGACAAGAAGACAGTGTGAATGGCCCATAATTCCAATGGTTTTAGTGGGCCAAGTGAACAAGGCAGAAGGCCACAAAAGATGGGAACTACCATGAAGGAACTCTATCCAGGAGGGCTTCCTGCCACAGGGATAAGGAGACACCAGCAAAGATAGGTGGGAGCTAGACTCCCAAAGCAGAAGCCGAAACATCGAGATGTGTTAATTGAGTAATGGAAGTGTGCATGTGTGTGTGAATTGATGTCTATATACAGGTGAGGGCAGGCACAAGATAAGGCAAGGCCTGTGATTGGGCAGTGAAAAAGAAGGCAGGGCAGAGTTTTCAAAAGTAGGAGACAGAGGAGAAGGGGAAGGAGAAGAGAAGATAGAGGAGGAGAATGACCCACCCCCATGTGGCTTTAACTAGCCACAGGTAGCTAGCTATGAATATCTTATAAGGGATGAAGTATTATAAGATAATTTGTCTTATCTAGGTGGGCGGTTTCTATCAATATCAATTGGTTGTGAGTTTATTGTGTGGACGTTTTGTGGAGTGAGAATTTACTGATATAAATCTGATTGATATATTATAAGCTTCTAGAGTTTTGATTTTACCGATATTCTGGGAGTTGTGACTATAACCACAGGGGTGGATGCTGGGAGGAGCAGAGTCCTCGGCAGAGAGCCGCAGGATAGACGGCCACTGATAGGGGTAGCCCTGGAGGTGGAGAGACTACCAGGGACAGAGTAGCAGGAGGTATCGTGACATGGGGCCTGGTGCCTGCTTCATTTTCTATTGTGTACTGCTACAGGTGTGAGTGACGGGAGGAAGGGAGCCTTACGTGTACATACATAGGCACATGTAATAAAAAAGACAATTCAAAACCCTAAAGGGAGTCAACTTTCCCCCTCTGCCTTATATCCCGAGGTACCAAAACCTTGGTCCCCTAACTTAGAGCAAGAGATGCTCTTCCCTTCAGATGCCCAAGATGGGGACAGTCCTGAGCTAAAGGAGGCACAGAAGCATTGAACTGGATGATACTGTGTGTGTGTGTGTGTGTGTGTGTGTGTGTGTGCATCTGTGTGTGTGTGCGTGTGTGTGTGCATGCGCATGTGAGACTGAGCGAGGCAGAGAGAGACAGAGATAAGCTCTATCCAGACTGTTTAATAAGCAAAAATTAAACTTAAAATGCATGGCAGATACAATCCAGACACACAAAAGATCTGACAGAACAAGTCGGAAGAAAGTGAGGAGAAAAACTGCTCTGAGGCTACCCCACCAGGCTCCGGCAGGCCTTGCACACAGCAGGCTCTTTCTCAGTTGTTTGTTGGTTTCATATTTTAGGCTGTGTAGAAGTTCTAAGAGTTTCCCGAGGACTAAGCATTAAGTCAAGGAGATATAGTCATTCCCAGTCCTCCTGAGTCCTTTGTGAACTCCTCACAAGAGTCCATGAGATCTTGGGCAAGCTAGATGCTGCCACCTCCCTGGTCCACCACAGACCATGCTCTGCCAACTTGCTCTGCCCCAAACACATTGGGCTGTGATAGTTCTTCTAATACTCCGGCTTGTCCTGACCGTGTGAGCACTGCATCTCTTATCTGCAGTGCACTTGCAATTATTATTAAGAAAAGGTTACAGGGTTGGGGATTTAGCTCAGTGGTAGAGCGCTTGCCTAGCAAGTGCAAGGCCCTGGGTTCGGCCCCCAGCTCCGAAAAAAAAGAAAAAGAAAAAAAAAAGGAAAAAAAACAAAAAAGGTTACTGAGGGCTCTGGCTATCAAGGCAGACACTTATTTTAGTTCATATATCTTAAACCCTTATAAGTGGATAATTAGTGTTTTGGTGTTATCATGCCCTCTTGTTATAAAATATATTTGTAATAAACAATATTACTTCCGAAGTCTATTGTATTTGATACTTAATTTGGCCATTTTAAGTGCCTTTGGATTAATGTTAGTACAGTACCTATTTCTCTATACTTTTACCTCTATTCTGTTTAAATTTTTAAATTTAAGATAGTTTTTTTGTGGAAAGAATATAACTGAGCTTTGCCCTTTTATCCTATCTGGTAATTTTCACTTTTTAATTAAGGCCTTTAAAGCATTTCCATTGAATGTAATTTTATATGATTGAGTTTTAAACCACTTGGCTTTTCAGTTCTTCACGTTCTTCTCTTCAGTTTAGAAAGATGCATTTTATTATTGTTATTAGTTTATTCGGGACATCAATTTGATGGAATGGTTGGTAGGACCTGTCACATTCCATGCAGAGTTACTAATTCTCACTACCGCTGGAATTCGTGGGAAAATGCCGGGGGGAGGGGGTGTCTACTAAGTGTTCTGTATTTTTTTTCCGATTAAATTAGAATAGCAGAGCTAAGTAAAACATAAACAAAATTTTCAAACCAAATGATTATTCAGAAAACTTCACGAGCATCAGCCGTGCTTACATTGTCAACAGTGGAGTGGTGGCTCTCCAGACCTTACGTGTTGACGCACTCCAAGCACCTCTGCACCTCACGTCATCAGTGACGCTGCTGTGTAGACACAGACACAGAAGCAGAGGTGAAGGATGTGATAAATCTGTGCGCACCTCGGGATGCTCAAGGAGGATTACGTATTCTCTCTTTTTCATGAAGGAAATCTTTGTTTTTTTTTTCGGAGCTGGGGATCGAACCTGGGGCCTTGTGCTTGCTAGGCAAGCGCTCTACCGCTGAGCTAAATCCCCAACCCTCATGAAGAAAATCTTAACATGGCCTCGTTTCTATGGTATCTGCCTTTGTCCTCCATGCGCGGAAGACATTACCCTTGCAATTGCTGCTTAGCTTGGCTACTTCAGAGAGGAATGTCGACCGCTCGACCGTGGGGCACACAACGGGAAAAGAAAGCATTTTAGTACATGAATCACAGGAATCATGGCGGAACCTTGACTGTAAAGTTGAACCAAGTGAGAATGTAACAAGAGCGAGGCTGTGCCGGTGAAAGCTGAACGCCTCGTGCACCTGCCCACACACTTAAGACGCAATCAGGGCACAGGGAGACCAAGCGGTGCCAGAGAGCGGCTCCGGGAGGGCTGTCCTTCATAGTACAGTAAATATGGCCGGTTTTTGCTTTTCTGCATTAGTTCCAGGAAGCTCTAGGGCAGCGTCTCTCAACCTGTGGGTCGCCAATCCCTCTGGAGGGGTTGAGCGACCTTTCACAGGGATAACCTAAGGTCATCAGAAAACACAGATGTTTACATCGCGGTTCATAACACGCCCAAGCGTGTTCAATGGGTGCCTCGGGGGCCTCCTGTCTGCTGCTGATACAAGAAGAGTCCATTCTGGCACAGAAGTCGAAGTTCCCTAGAGGTCATTAGTCTGCTGTAGCTTGGTGTGGGAAGAGTGGCTTCTCTGTTCCCAGTTGGGGCTGGTCCTTTCGCCATGCGGGGCAGAGTTTATTCTTTAAGAGTCTCCACTCCAGCTGTGACATTATGGGGGACCTGTGGGTATTTCAGGCTTGCCAGAAAGAAAAAAAGAAGAGGGGAAGGAGGAGGGAGGGGAAGAGGACAGAGGGGAAGGAAGAAGAGGAGGAAGAGGAAGAAGTAGCAAAAGAACCAGCAGCAGCAAGCCTGAGGAACCCCACGGGAAGACCAACAGATTCAACTAACCTGGCCCCTCAGGCTCTCAGAGACTGAAGCACCAACGAAAGAGCATACAGGGACTGGACCTACGTCTCCCTCCCCACACATAGGTAGCAGATGAGCAGCTTGGTCTTCATGTGGGTCCCAAACAACTGGAGCAGAGGCTGTTCCTGAATCTGTTGCCTGTCTGTGGCCTATGTTCTACTGGCTGGGCTGCCTTGTCTGGCCTCAGTGGAAAAGCAAGTGCTTAGACTCCCAGAAGTGCCAGAGTTGGGAGGATACCAGGGGGGAGAGGGGAGTGACCGGGAGGGAGGCAGTGAGTGGAATGTAAAGTGAATAAGTTTAATGAATTAATTTAATTAAATTAAAAATAGAAAAAAGAAGATATTAAGGATCCTTTCGAAACAAGAGTCGCAAATAAGTCATGAGGGACTTTCGGGGATTTCATTTGCTTGCCCGCCATC
>NC_046156.1:201143228-201160728 GCF_011064425.1 Rattus rattus | reverse complement strand
AACTCATGCTGCCTCCAGAAGACGCCAGACACTGCCCTAGAAACAGAAGCTCACTCCTCAGCCCAGGGGATTGGCCTGCATTCCTCCGTGTGCACAGATTCAGTTTTCTTGCTGGGTTACCTTGCTTGCGTCTATTTGGAGGGAAAAGTTGATTCTATAACATAACGGCACTTGTATGTTATATGGTATGTTATACTAAGGATGTTGTTTTACCACAGGTTGTGAGTTCCAAGGACATGGACTAAGTTTCGAGACCTCGTGGCAAGTCTGAACTGGAGAAGTCCTGCCCAGACTGTTTCTGAGATGGGTAGCAGAGTTGGTGGTAAACACTGAGCAGAAGTATTCTCTCCGTCTGAAGTAGCCATGTTTGGCCATTCCAAACCTCACTGCTCAGACCTAAGGAATGAGTGTATCCCAACTCCTCCTACTTTCTCAAAGCAGGGATAGCAGGGCTGGCTCGGCTGGATGTGTGCTTGTCAGGCACATATGAAGCCGTGGGTTTTATTCTCAGTGCCATTTTTTTTAATGTAATTCCAGCACTTGGGAGACACAGGCAGGAGGATCTGAAGTGCAAAGTTAGCCTTGGTTATATAGCAAGTTTGATGCCAGCCTAGGGTAACTGAGCTTTATTTCAACCCCCACCACGAAAAACAAAAACCACAAACAAAAATCCCATCACACACCCAGAGCTGGGGGGTGGGGGGGACCAGACCAAAAAAGAAAAGAAAAGAACAAAGGAGAAATGGTAGAAATGATGTCACAATAACATCTTCCTGAAGAACAAAAGGGAAAAATAAAAATAAAAACAAGGTCTCCATGATTGTCATAATGGAAGATTGTAGCAGTCTGATTGGTACATAAGCTGACTTCCCCAAAAAAGAAAGATCTAGGTAGGATTTTTTAATTTATCTATTCTTTCACATATGTATGTAGTATACGATGTATTTTATCATCCTCACCCCTCCCTCTTTCTACTCCTCCAGCCTCCCCACCCCCACCATCCCTCAACTTAACATCCTCTATTTTTTCCCAAGTCTCTAAATCCAATTATTACTTTGAGTATCTGAATGGCTGCAAGGTCACCCACTAGGGCAGGCAGGAACGTAACGGGGGTACCCTGGAAAACCCTGACCCTACCTTTCATAGGACAATCAATTTTAAGGCCACCTGCTAAAACTTCTGCGGGTAAAAATACGGGGAGAAATCATAAGGCAAAAATATTTGAATGCTCTGAACCGCGTACACACACTAAGCAACCAGAAGTTATTTGCTAATTGTGAGGGGAAAGCTGTGAAGCTGAACTTACTTAGCAGCATGGAAGAGAACAGATACTGAGGTATCCAAGAACGCCAGGGGCGGAGAACTCAGTGACACCCAGGATTCATCTCCACTGTGACTCAAAGAAAGAGGGCGCCTAAGAGAAGCCTGCTTCCAGCAACTCATCACCCAGGGAAATGAGTTCAGGCCTTGACCACCACGAGGCCAGGCATCTTGGCAAGAAGCAAGAGGCAGCCTCTGTGAAGGACAGCCAGGCATGAGTGTGTATGTGTGACATCACATCGACAAGCAGGAACCAGAGGGACTGCGCTCCAACACTGCACGGCCAGACCAGGCAACATACCTGTGCTTCCCACATCCCATTCCCAAAACTTCGGGGGGTAATCAGAACTCGATTAAAAGTTTTGGGCAGACCTGAAGACACCCAACCAGAAATTTTTAGATCTAAAAAGAAAAATGTGGGCTGGAGAGATGGCTCAGCGGTTAAGAGCACTGACTGCTCTTCCAGAGGTCCTGAGCTCAATTCCCAGCACCCACATGGTGGCTCACAACCATCTGTAATGGGATCTGATGCTCTCTTCTGGGGTGTCTGAAGACAGCTAAAATAAATAAAATATATCTAAAATAGAAAGAAAGAAAGAAAGAAAGAAAGAAAGAAAGAAAGAAAGAAAGAAAGAAAGAAAGAGAGGGAGGGAGAGAGAGAGAGGGAGGGAGGGAGGGGGAGGGAGGAAGGAAGGAAGGAAGGAAGGAAGGAAGGAAGGAAAAGAAAAGAAGAGAAAAATACTTAACATGACTAATCAGTGGAGGCATTGGACAGCTGGTAAACTACAACTGAACGGAGAACTAGTACACCGTGGGTGACCTGGAGAACAAGCAGACACAATGGAGCACACCCATTGGTAATCTTAGCACTTCAGAGGCTGAGGCAAAGGAACCAAGAGTTTAAGGCCAGCCTGGGCAACACAGAAAAACTCTGTTGGCTTTCCTTTTGTTTTGTTTTAAGTCGGAACTATGTGTCATAGATATTAAAGGGTTAGAAAAACAAACCTTCCTAAGACTCTAAGTTCAATTAATACTTTGTGTACCTGAAATGGCTGTAGGGCCCTTCAGAAGGCTGGCTGGCATGGATGGAGTTGAGGAAGGGCTGGCAATATGGGTAGAAGTCTTTTGTGAAGAACCATGGCTGACACCATAGAAGGCATCAATTCCATGGATCCAAGAGGAAAACCAATCCTGGGCAGCACAAATAGAAGTCTACACTTACATCGCCACGAAATGGCAGAAATCAAAGACAGAAGAGTACTAAAAGCAGCCTCAGGGGTGGGCGTGGGAGGAGTCAGATGATGCCCAGTGAGTCCTCATCAGAGGGGCCATTTCTTAGGGGCAGCGTGCTTAACAACCTGTCCTCGCTTATACATGAAGATTCCAAGGCACAGAAAGGCTAAGTGCTACCCAAGGTTACACAGCTGCCCAGAGCCTGGGATCGAAAACCCAGGCACCTGACCCCGCAGGCTGTGAGCTTAGCACTGTGGTTAAATGGCTCCCCCACGCTCCTACCAGCAGTGGCTGTGAGAGCCCACAAAGTACGGAATTCTGCTGTCACGGGTGGCCATTTACTAAGAGCACCTGTATCATATGCTTTTAAAGTTCGACCCAGAAAGAAAATCGTTCAGCCTGGCTGCACCTCCACAACCACGCTAGGTCTCCCTGGCCTCCTGCTCCTGCACCTCGGCAGAGCCCGCATCTTGATCTCTGCACTTCTCCGGGAAACCTGGGTTCACCCGCGATGCATGCTGGGAATTGGCCACAAATCACCCTCAGCTAGAGACAGACTGAGGCTTCTCCATCTTGACCGTAGACTCCAGAGGGACAGCACAGCCATCACTAGGCAGTAAAAAAAGCAAGATGCATCCTTCCAGAGAAAGAGGCCTCTTCTGCTACAAAACAGGGGGATGTGCTAATCAACAGGAACAGCACCCTAGACCTTCAGCAGGAGGTGATGACATCAGAAAGATAAGCCTTTTTACCCAGAAACATGACACTTAGGGGGAAAAAATGTCCCTGTCCCAGGCCCTTTGTGCTTACACAGCTGAGAAGCCGAAGCCTCCCTCCCCCTTCTCTTCTCCCCCCTCTGCATCCTCACAGAAGCAAAAGAAAAAAACAAAACAAAACAGAAAGAAGTGACTAGACTCCATGGACAGCAAGAACAAGGATTTCAGAATTCCACGACCTTGCTATGACCTTAAACTTCAAAACAGAAAGGCCTTGTGCATCTGACTACTCTGTTCCTTACTATGTGCTTCTGACCTCATTGATAAGACTGAGCCATCTGCAGCGGCTGGCACAGGGCCTGACAGAGTGGGCACCCATATCCACGCGGATGAGAACCCAGCAGTGCATGGCTGCAGTGCTCTTGGCCGGGGCTGGTATTCGCCGCTTTTCTTTTAAAACAGGAGATAGTCAAGAAAGGCAGCAATGCTGCCTCAGCCCTGGATATGCTGCTGTGACAGAGTCCCTGAGGCTGGGTAATAGAAGAGGAACAGACTCGTTCTTACAGTTTTGGAGGCTGCAGAGCCCAAGCTCGAGGGTACAGTGTCATCTCGTTGCAGAAGGGGGAAGGGTGAGACATGTGGATCAAAGGCGGAATGTCTTCTTTTATATGGACAGCAGTCTCAGGAGAATAAGTCCTTAGGGCCTCAATTCTCAACCTGTGAGTTATGACTCTTTAGGGGGCTGAATGACCCTTTCATAGGGGTTACATATCAGATATTTATATTATGATTCATAACAGTAACAAAATTGCAGTTATGAAGTAGGAACGGAAATAATTTTATGGTTGGGGCCACGACAACTTGGGGACCTGTATTAAGGGGTCGCAGCATTAGGGAGGTTGAAAACCACTGCTCTAGGGCCTGACTGCCTCTTAAAGTTCTCCTTCTCAATGGCAATGGGATTGTAACGTGAGTTTGGAGGGGACCAGCAGTCATCCTGGAACACACAGCCATTGTGTAATGTGTTTGGGGGACGTATTTGTCGGGCACACAGCCTGCAGATGCCTGAGCATTGACGTACAATTGTTTTTGTTTTCATAAACCTCCCTGATTTCTGAAGACGCTACCAAAAGTGTGCAGATGCTTCGGCCCGATGGCTTCTCTTGTACTGGAATGCTTGCCCGAGAAACTTCGCTCCTCTAATGCCTCATCAGTGGAGAATGGAGTCCTTCTAAAGTGGCATGCTTCACGGGAACAGGAGCAAGTGGCCTTGACAGCTGATAAGCCTGGGCTCTACCAGCGCTTCCCCCAGCCCTCCCTCTGCTGAGTAACTGCTGCAAATGTGGCATCTGCATCCCACACGTTCCTGAGACAAACCATCGCCTCAGAGAACGCTGTCAGGTAAATTAAGGACGAAGACAAAAGCCTTCTATCCGAATTCCCCAATTTCTCCTTGGGTGACAAGGCCGCCTCACTCTTCCCCTTCGAGTACTTATTTATTAGCCGCCACTTGGGAGATCCAGCCATTAAAGGTCAGAGAGTCTGAGTGAACTGTGGTCCTGCATCTGCACAACCTAGTCCAAAGGGCGAGCATGGCAACTGGAGTTCGCTATCACGAACAAGCTCTGAGGCGACTCGTTTAGCCCCTCTGAGCTGGACTCTCCTGCCATTGCCAACAGCAGTGCTCGTGGCGTGCTCGAACCAGACAATGGCTCCACACACCCTTCCCTGCTGGACTGAGGATTGCTACACTTGCTACTGATTTCCTAGGCCCAGATCTTTGTTCCCCCCCCCTCCCTGACCTGGATTCATTTTTTTTATGAATAAATGATTTTTTTCATACAATATATTCTGATTACGGTTTCCTCGTCCCCAACTCTCCCAGATCCTCCTCACCTACCGAAATCTACATCCTTCCTTCCTTCCTTTCTCTCATTAGAATACAAACAGGAATATACTACTACTACTACTATTACTACTACTACTACTACTACTGATGATGATGATGATGATGATGATGATGATGATGATGATGATGATAGAAAAGGAAAACCAGAATAAGCCAATACAAACAGAACGAAAGAAAGGCAAAGAAAAGCACAAGAGATGTGGGGACATGTCCACGTCTTCTTTCAGCTCAAGGGCCCCATCTGGTGCACACCAGCATGGGCCTGTGCATACTGCCTCAGTCTATGTGTCAACTATGCTGACTTAGAGGGTCATGTTCTCTTGGTGACCTCCATTCCTCAGCTCTTAGACTCTTTTGACCTCATCTTCCACGGGGTTCCCTGAAACCTGAGGGGAAGAATGTTATGGGGACATCTGGTTTAGGGCTGAATTTCTCACTCTCCACACGCTGAGCTAAACTCATCTTTATGTTTGTACAGAAATGCAGGTATCCAAGTCAGCCATAGTGGTGCATGCCTTTAAACTCAGCACTTGGGAGACAGAGGCAGACGGGTCTAAGCATCCGAGGCCAGCCTGGTGTACAGAGTGACTTCTGGGAGAGCTGGGGCTACAAAGAGAAACCGGCTGTCAAAAAACAACACAAAAACAAACAAGATGTAGGTGTCCAGAGCTGCAGTCCTGCCCTGCTACCGAGGACCCTGCAGCTTTCTGTTTGGAGTTGAGTCCAAGCTGGGGTGATGTACTCTGCGGTTTTCACCACCCTGACTCTGCTGTGAATAGTGTCTAGGCCATTGCCCCATTCAAGCCTGGATGTCCCCCAGTCCTCTCTTCTCAGTCTGGCACCTTTCCTGGCACAAGGGTAGAGGGTGATGTAGGAGGGAGGTCTCCCCAGCCCCTGGCCACACTCTGCTCCCTGCACACAAACTTAAACCAAACATACAATCGAGAAGACAATGAAGTAAGGGTCCTATGGGAACACAACATTTCACCGGCACTTGGGAAACAATGTAGCAATATCTTATGGAGCTACCGTTCAAACCTGATTCTACTGGTGTGATTCTCCCCGAGAGAAAGAATAAAGTCAGAAACCCCACAAAACACATGTGCAAATATTCATAGTAGCATTCTTTACAAAAGCAACAGATTGGAGCCAAGACCAAGGTCCACTTGCTGCTGACAGATAAATCAAATGACGTATGTATGTACAACAGAATGCTATCTAGCAATTATAAAAAAAAAGACGACGACGACAGACCACTCAGGCGTGGTACACCACAGATGCACACTGAAACCACTGTGCTAAGTGAAAGAATCCTGACGAGACAACACGTGTGCTTCCATATGTAGTAAGAGCCTAGCTCAAGTCACATGGTTCTAGGGGTGAGGGAGCGTAACCACAGTCAGGTACCAGGGTGCTTTTAGGACTCACAGAAATGTTCTAAAATTGGTCTATGGTGATGTCTGTGCAGTTGAGTAAATGCACTAAGCTTTGGGTACACACTTAAAATGGAGGGGTTCCATAGTGTGCAAACTGTACCTCAGTAAGGCATTTTTATAAAAACGAAAAAAACAAAACAAAAACAACAAAACCCATAAACTATGTAAAAGCTGATATAAAACACACACACGGGGTTGGGGATTTAGCTCAGTGGTAGAGCACTTGCCTAGCAAGCGCAAGGCCCTGGGTCCCCAGCTCCGAAAAAATGAAACACACACACACACACACACACACACACACACACACACACACACACACACACACAAAAAAACCCAAGAAGTACAATTGGAATTTTTGGTTTGGGGTCTCTTAGAACTCTAAATGAGAGAAAGACAAGTTACCGATATTTTAATATAAAGCTCCTAACAGAAGGGAGTCGTCCTAGCTCTATAGTAGACTCTGAGTGCTGTCAGCCGGCTCTCCAAATCACACTTAGTTTTCATTGTCCGTCGTACACATGTGCTTTAATGGGAAATACTTGTAGAGCCCTGGTGTTTGGTTTGTCTAATATTCTCTACCAGCACGCTGCTCTTGAAGAAGTCGGTTTAGTGAGGAACCGGTACCATCTCCTTAAGCACCTTCGCTACTGGGGCTGCCCAGTTCCTTCTCTCTAATCATTTGTGTATGTAGTCACTACTAATATTCGCTCTCTAGATATCTTTGCTTTCCAAAATATCTTCACTGGCTAATTTTAGTATGGAAATAATATCCTACCTCTCTGAAGTTAAAATTCATCCTTTCAGTGAAAATGGCCGTGGCCTCTTTTCAACCACTGTACACTCTAAAAGCTCTCTTGTCCTGTAACACACACACACACACGCACACATACACACACACACACACACACACACACACACACACACACACACACACACACACTCACACACACACATCACACACATATCATAAACATACACACTCACACATCACACACACATCATACACATACACACTCACACATCACACACACATCTCACACACACACTCATACATACACACTCACACACATATCACACATATACACACACACACACACATCACACACATACATATCACACACACACACACACACACACACACACACACACACACGCACACGCACTGCTTCTGAGGGAAGATCCAGGACAAGATTAAACATGTTCCTCTCTGGAGCTCTTGGCTCCTGTCATAACCCAGGGTGGGTCTCTGCAGAATGCTGTTTACCTGGGAGGTTTGCATGTTTGTTTATCGCTGCTACTGGCTTGTTATCCCCCAGAACACAATGTTTCATAGGGATTCTTGAGTTCATCCAGGGGAACACAGGCAGCGCCTGGATACATCAAAACCTAAGTACTCTGCTTCCTACACCAGCGCCTTTCAGCAAGCTCTTCTGTGACAGCCTAGGACAGAGATTAAAATGAAGCCCTTTTATTTTTTTTCTTTGTCTTAGTCATTCAAGTGAGGTTTTTCAGAAGGGCAATTTAAATTTTAATTAAAACCCAGGGCTCACAGGAGGTCTTGAAGATGGGATTCTACTCATGCAGAAAGGAGACCAGGATAGCCTGCAGCATGGCCCAGGGACCGCTCCCTTGTCACTGGTCACGTAACCCCAGGCCAACATCTTCTCCATCGCTGGGGGGCCAGGTATTCATTCCACAAAAATATTCGATATAAAGTGTTATTCACGCACTAATTATCCAAAAGCATTCAAATTTAAATGAACTGAATCCACAATTATTCAGGACCCATTTAGGTGACAGATGCTGTGAAAGGGAACGAAGAAAGACACATAACTCTCGCCTCCAAGAACCTCACTGATTTGCATTTGCACAAAATCAAATTATTTTCCCTTTCAAACCCAGGTTTCCAAGTAGAAAGGGCTAAAAGTTTCCAGGAGCTTTTCAAATAACGCGCAAGTTATAAGAGAACAGCAGTTTACTAAGTGATGTTCACAAAACCTCCTCAGAAGGCATGAGGTTCTTGTTGGTAGCAGGAAACACGCCGGGGGGGTTATTTATTGCCAATATGAGGGGTGAAGAAGAGAGACACCAGTAATTAGCAGGAGAGACAGAGGTCACTTGGAGGATTTGTTTTTTCCAGCTATTCTCTGGAACGGACGCTGGAGGGGCAGCCCGGCGACATACATTCTGGACTTGTGCACATACACATACATCATTGTTTACCTTTGCTCTGCACTTAGATGGACTCCCTATTACGTGCAGATAGCTATTCCCGTTCAGTACAAAAACAGTGCATTGTAATGTGTACTGACTACTCTTGAGTCTCGAGAATGGATCTCACTCGATGTTTAATATGAGCCAAAATATTAAGAGGAGAGCGACCCCGGGTCATCTGTTTCAGCAGGTTAAAAAGGATCTTTACCAGAACTGAGGCAGAGAGAAAATAAGGCCAAATTCCTTCCTGTATGACACAATGCCCGTCATCTGGGGACTTTCGTTAATGCTGACCTAGTAGCCTCGGGGGCCTAGCAACCCTGCCTCGGGAGGGCAGTGATGATTGTCCTGTTTCACCCATGAAGGGACCAAGGTTAGAGAGGCTCTCTAGCTTGACCAAGGTCACAAAGTTACCAAGTGACAAGGCCAAGACAGATGGGTCCAAGTCTGTGTGAGGGCCAAGAGCAGCCCTGAGCCCTGCTTCCTGTCCCTCTCATGAGTGCTTGGAGCAAAGTTCACTTTAGCCTGTAGGACTCCTTGGAAGAAATGGCGGTGCTGTTACCCTGAGGAGCTGAAGGCCGCATGTGTCTGGCCAAATTGCATTGCAAATCGTTTAAAATCACCAACCCACCACTTTGTGAAAGAGCAGATGCTGAGGTGCTTTGGGAAGAGAAACCGGCAAGAACCCACCTTAGCACCACCATGGACAGCTACACACATCTGTGGTTCAGATCATTTCTGAACTTGCCAAGCATCAAACTCACAGATGTCATCCACGGTGAATGTGCGTCCTATAACACAGTACTGGCTAAGGGAATTAGGCAGTCTCTAGCCTATCTGTATAGCAAGGAGCACAGAACAACCACTCTAGGAATCGTAGAGCAGCCACACAGAACCACAGGGAAACACACACGCGCACACATCAGCAGGAAGACTCGGGATTCATCTAGAATACAAAGTTCCCTCAAAGTGGCATTGACCCTCCCATCTCCCTTCCCCCCATGCACAACTATTTTTCAATATATGCTTGGAGTCGCCTGAAAAAAAAAATCTGTGCTCTCAGTAAAGATTCCAACCAGTTTTTTAATTTTGACTCAAGGAATAAGAAAGGAGCCTCTTTGGGAGTGGGACAACTCCCGCTGGTTCTTTTGCTCCATTGTCTTCTACGCTAGGTCTTCCTCTATCCCATGGCAGCAGCGGCTGCAGCAGTAAGTTATTGAAAACTCTAATGTCAGTACACAACAAGAACTTCTCTCCTCTACAAGAAGGCACGACCTGATGCTTTCTTTTTCTTTCTGTGCCCTTGTATTTCTTGGCCCTAAGTGTGATCATAGTCACACGTACAGAAGAACGAGGAACAGGAAGCTCCATATTTCATGGGAGTCCCAGGGAACTAGGAAATACAAGAGATTAAGAAGAGAGGGCTTGGGAAAGCAAAGGCATGAGTTGTTTATGTGTTTCTGGGCTCCCCTCCAAGTTACACTTCTGAGTCTCATGCTGGGCAGCAAACTACAGACTTTCAGAATTAAACTGTAGCGTAGATTACTTCCCGGGTCACAGCCAGGCCACCGGGCAGCGTATATACTAGACAATTACAATGATTACCCTGGACCTGGAAAATGAAAGTATGGATGGAATGCCCATCGAGAAGAAGGAGTGGACTTTGTGACCTGAACTCAACATGAAAAAAAAAATCAAGATTCACCATGAGATTTCCTTAGGATGCCAACACTAGTAATATGACTAAATCCAAAATCGCTGGACTTGACAACCAAGAAAAGCGCATCAATCTTGGGAAGGCAATCAGTACGCTGATGGTAAATTTTGTGTGCCGTGGGCTAAGAGGTGACTGTGAAGCTTGTAAAATATTTTTCGTGTGTTTGTTTTGGGAGGTTTTCTTTCGGTATTTCTGGAAGACATTTTCATGTGGGAGGTGAAGTAACTAGAGATACGCCATCACCGATGGGTGCACATCTGTCCCTTAATTAGGGCTCTAAATAGAAGTGGCAGAGGTTGGATTTACTGTTTCATCTTGATCTAGAGTGTCTACTACCTCCTCCCCTAGGACATCAGGAGCCCTGGCTCGTGGCCTCTACGCCCAGACTGGGATTTACATCACTGGGTTCCCTGGCTCAAAGGCCTTGGGTTTGGCCTAGAACTGAGGCTCCAGCCTGGGAATGGAAGCTAATGAGTTCTTAGTCTCAGTGCTTGCACAGCACATTCCTTCATAAGAAGGCTGCTCCACTGGTTATGTCTGTCTGGAGATCTCTGACTAACCCGGATCCTAAAACAAGAATGCTAGAAGTATCTGACAAAGACATTTAAGTAACGATCACAAAAAAATGTCCATTGAGTGAGGATTTGCCCTTTGAAATAAAATGGAAAAACTACAAAGTCTAAGCAGAAAATAGAGTGTGTAAAGTAGAGCCAAGTGAACTGTCTTAGTCAGGGGTTCACTGCTCTGAAGAGACACCATGACCATGGCAACTCTTATAAAAGGAAACGTCTCATTGGGGATAGCTCACAGTCTCAGAGGTTTAGTCCATGATCGTCATGCAGTGAAACATGGCAGCCTGCAGGCGGACATGGTGCTGGGGAAGGAGCTAAGATTCTACATCTGGATCCTTAGGCAGCCCAAAGAGAACTGCCTTGAGCATCTGAGACCTTAAAGCCTATCCTCAAGTGACATACCTCCTCCCAGCAAAGCCACACCTACTCCAACTAAGCCACACCTCCTAATAGTGCCATTTCCTATGGGCCTATAGGGACCATTTTCTTTCAAACTATCACATAGATATTTTAGGTCCACAGCATAGAATAACTGGAAAGATTCAAGGTTAAAATGGAGATGAAGACATCAGTGAGCTTGAAGATGTGCCTATCCCATCTGGGCAACAGAGAAAAAAAGACCAAAATGAACAGCCCCTTGGGGACCTGCAGAACACACAGAAGGTTCAGTGTTTTGCCATGGGAATTCTGGAGAGAAGAGACTTGTGCATCGGAAGAAGCAATGATAAAAGCTTTCCAGCTAGGATGAAAGGCACAACCATATGCATTCAAGAAGCTAGCAAGCTCCAAATTGAACAAGTCCAAGGGAATCTCCATTCAGAAGCCAAATCACTAAGAACCAACGACATGGCAATTTCCCTGCAAACCACCAGAAAAATGGTGCATTGCTACGGGAGGTGGGGGTGGGGAGGCAACATGTGAACAACTGAAGGGTTCTCGTTAGGGACTACAGATCCTAGGAGAAGGGAAGTGACATAATCAAAGTGCTTGGGAAATCAGGCTTGTCAACTCAGGATTCTTTATTGAGTAAAGAATATCCACAAAGAATAAAAACAAAATAATGGCATTCTCCAATGAGGGGAAAGTGAAAGACTCAGTTATCAACAGACCTGCTCTACAGGAATTTTAAATATCTTCAGAATGATGGAAGCATTATGAGATGAGGAATAAAGAAAGAATAGAAATCATAAATACCTAGGCAACTATAGTGAATGTTTCTTAGGAGTTCTTTAGGCCATGTTTCACTGTTGAAAGGAAGCTTTATAACATTGTTTGGGGGGCGTTTTCCACGAAAATAGATCCAGCATATAAGCAAGCCATTACAGAAAGAGGCAGAGAAAGAACCATTTGAAGCAGCAGAATATTGTTTTTCAGCAGAATGAGAAAATGATCATGTGTGTGTTTGTGTGTGTGTTTGTTTAGTAATCAGTAAAAATGAACACAAGGAACCATGGTAAAAAGCCCAAGACAAAGGAAAACTGAATAGTGAGAAGTGTTCAAATAACTCAGCGAAATCTGGAAGGAGAAAACAGAAAAACATGAAAACTAGTAAGAGAAAAATATAAAACAACTTTGAAACTGTTACGTCTAAATTAAAACATATTGACAATTTATTTAAACGTGTAAACATGAATGGTCTGAGCAAATCAATTAAAAACCTCACTTGTTAGGATGGGATCAAAGCGCAGGACCCAACTGAACACTGTCTGTGAGACACTCACTCCAGAAATGATTCTAGTTGTATCAACTGTAAAGGAAGAGCAAAAGCTATACCATGCAAACATTAATTAAAAGGAAAGGAGCCTAGATATGTTAATATCTGACCAAGTCAACTTCAGATCAAAGAAAATCGAGAATAAACAGAACATCACATAATCAAACCTGACAGACCTGTAAGGAGAAGTGGACAAATCTACTGTCATAATTGGGGACATCAACACCTCCCTCTCAATAACCATAGAGTTCCTAAACAGAAAACCAGCATAGAAACACAACCATCTGTCAGCTGAACTGAAGTGACATTTCCAGAACACTTTCCCAGAAGGTACCAGCTCAAAACCATAACCTAGCTTTACTTTCCCTCATTTCCTCTTCACATCACTCAGCCTGGCGAACTGATTCTGCTCAAGATCACTAAGCCCTTGGCTTCCTAAAATCCATCCGTTCAACATGGGTCCATAAATCCTCATCTTGTTGGACCCGTCAGCAGCATGTGACCTGATGGCAACCCCTCCTCTGTGAAACCATGTTGTCGCCAGGCTCTTGGGGCACCACACTATTCCCCTCCTTCCTAGGAGTTACTCATTATCAAGAACCAGGTTCTAGTCATCAAGCCAGTCCTCCACGTTCTATAGCTACAAGTATAGTGGGGCCCTTAGATCCTTTCTGTCCTGTCCACAGTCACTCCGTTGGAATTCAATCCACATTCACAGCTATGCACCGCCAGCTCACAAACGTATGTCCACAGTCAGAACCTCCTCCGTCACCTCTACAATCTCACTTCCCTCTCAGCTCCTTCCCACCTATCCCACTTCCTCAAAATGGGCTTCCTTCAAACTGCTGTGCATACCCCAGACCCAGAGCCAGGCAATTTTTGTGGAGACGCATCATTTATATGTCTGCTTGGCTTCCTCCGTCACCCCACTTCAAGTTCTTATCTCAAAAACATATCCTAGAGCTTGGCAGCACAGCTCAGCAGTTAAGAGTTCAGCTGACCTGCCTACATTTCAATCCTGACCATACCGATGTCTCTTGTACGCCCTCAAGTAAATAACTCACTCTTCCCCAATTCTTCACTTGGAAAAGGAGCACAGTCACGTACCGTATCTATCCATTGTGACACTGTAACTGAACACCATAATGACACGGGGTAATTTAGAATTAACAGAGATTTATATGTTCATTGTTCTCAAGGCTGAGAAGCCCAAGATCAAGGGGCCATGGCTGGGGAGCTTTTCAAGCTGCATCATACCTCAGCAGAACGCATCAAATGGGGAGAGAATGCAAGGCAGTGAGAGCAGGAGATAGACGTGAAACTTACGTTATAACAAACCGCTCTTGCAATGACTAGTCCAGTGCCACACCGTGGCACTAATCCATTCGTGTAGACAGAACCTTCATGGCTGAATCATCTCTCATATGGAGAGAATCGGGTTCCTAACATGTGAACTTTGGGGAGCAAATTCAGATTACAGCAAGTACCAGCCTAATAAGGCTGCTGGAAGGACTCGACACACATTAACTGCTAAGAGTAGGGGCTGGCACACGGTGAGCAATGCCACATTTATTACAGCTAAGATGCTCTGCTATTAGGAGACAACGCCCTTATTGAAGAAGCACTGCCAATTAAAGTCGTAAATGTCATCACTTAGGCAGTGCGGCCTAAATTTAGAGCTGTGAAAATTATTTTTGAGAAAGCGCATCTTAAAAAAAAATCAATGAACTATAAAACACGTGGGTATTTCAGAAGGTCATTTCCTTACGTCTTCTCTGACCAGGTTCTTCATGACACTGTCTACCCCACTTGTTGTATTCACACTGTAGTTACTTATTCTATGCCTCGTGAGCCTCCTCTGATGACAATGTAAACCCAGATGACATTTGTTCACAGTGGTGACCTAGTGTCTCAAAGGTGGCCTGAGCCATATTCGGTCCCCAGTCAATACTTACCGAATAAGTGAATAAAAGCAGAAAGGAAAAAGACAAAGATGTGAAGGGAACACAAGATGAACACCAAGAATTTTGAGATGTGTTTTAAAAAAAACTGAAAATGGTCACTGGACAACAACGTAAGCCCTGTGAAAACAGGGATTTGTTTGCGTCCCCTTAATCAAGCACGAATTTTCATTCAACATGAACTGGCTGCATACATGAATGAATGAATGAATGAATGAATGAATGAATGAATGAATGAATGAATGAATGCTCAGCCTGCCATCTCCTTGAACTGCTGGACAATTAGACCCAAGAATAGCTTAGAGAATCGTGTTCCCATACTAGAAGGAAGAACATTGAAATCCACACAGCAATCAAGAGTAACACGGAAACATTTCATAGCAAACAGTAGTCTGAATGCTTAATCCACTGGCAAATACGTTAAAAGATTGGTAAACATGGTCAGGTTCAAGTCTATGTCCCTACTTTCCTGTTTTCCAATATGGAGTTTGCCCACGCACCAACATGAGTCAACAAATCACAAAAACACATGTAAATATTGGAAGGAAGGTAAAGATGTGTTCACTCTGCCCTAGCTGTTGCATAAGGTGAACCAACTACCATCAGCTTCTATTGGGCCTCTCTCTGGATAAAAGTCATGAATTTATACTTAGGCAAAGAGAGCCGCAGATGGCCCTTACGTGTGGGGGTAGGAGACCATTGGAGAGGAAGTCTTCCTGATGGGAGGCGGGTGACAAACATTTACAGCAAGTGTCAATGGAAGGCATGCTCTCATTTAATCCTCATCAATCCCAGACAATTCACAGGTTTTCTCGCCCTGTCAGATCAAAAAGCAAATGACTAAGCGTCTAGCAAACCGGGAGCTGAAGTTCTCCAACTTCTTCTCAAAGACGATGCATGCACTGGGACAGGCTTCACTTTCTCCTGGCTTGGATCTTAGGTGTTTAATCAACTTAGGGAGGATGCTGAAAGGAAAAAGGAAGAAGGTGCGATTTCTTTAGAAAAGACTGGAGAGTTGGAAGAGCAAGCTAACAAGCTTGGAAGACTGGATGGGAGCTGTCGATAGCCAAAAGCAAACCCTGCCTGTTTGCTCCTGCCATCCTGAACTCTTTGGTGATGTCCTGGAACAGGACAGGTGTGCTTTATCCTACTCTGGCAAGTATGAACACAATCTTAAGTGCATGAGTTGTATGAGTACTAACCTGGGGACAAGGAGGGCCCCTACTTTCATACTGAGGTATGCATGTGTGGTGACAGAGTCAAAGGACCTCTGCTCATTGTCTACAGAAGGTCAATATCAGATGGTCAAGAGTAAATGCTGGACCTGTATAAAATGCTGTCGACGGGCACTGCATCCAAGACTCTAATTGGAGGAACAACCAACATTACAGGAAGTGAGCCACAGCACTTGGGGACCTGAGCAGGAAGGTCAGCCATGCCACCTCCCAGGTCTGCTGCAGCTCTGCGTTCTAGCCGCCCTTGACTTTCAGTTCCTTAGAGGTACCCGTTGCCTCTGGTGTCATGTTTGTAAAGAAGAGGTAAGCAGGGGCTGGAGAGAGGGCTCAGTGGTTAAGAGCACTGACAGCTCTTCCAGAGGTCCTGAGTTCAATTCCCAGCAACCACATGGTGGCTCACAACCATCTGTAGTGGGATCTGATGCCCTCTTCTTGCATACAGGTGTACATGCAGATAGAGCACTCATTTATCTAAAATAAATAAAGAGCTCTTAAATTAAAAATAAATAAATAAATAGGGGGTAACTACATGTATCTAGCACGAAGTAGATACTCAGGAAACATACGTTAAATAAAAGAACAAAAACATATTTGGCCCTTATATAGTATTCAGTGAAATACTCATCTAAGTCGACATGTTCAATGTCTGTCTTAGGAGTCATACCTACAGCCAGACTTTTCCCTCTCAAATGCCAAAACCACATTCATTAACCCTGGTGTTTTAGGGTTTCCATTGATGTGAGGAGACACCATGGCCAAGGCAGCTTTTATTAAGGTTTAGTCCATCATTCTCATGGCAGGAAGCATGGCCAAGTCCAGGTAGACACAGAAGGAGCTGAGAGTTCTACACCTTAATCCCAAGGCATTCGGAAGGAGATTGACACCACCAGGCAGCTAGCAGGAAGATCTTAAAGCCCTCCCCTCCAGTGACGCATTTCCTCTAACAAGGCCACACCTCCCAATAGTGCCACTCTCTGGTGCAACTCCCTGGGCCAAACATATTCAAACCACCACACATGGAAACGTCAATAAAGGATTTTTTTTTTTAAATATCCAAAACACAGAGCAGATTCAATTCATTGGAACAGAAGTCCGGTGTAGGGCTAGTATGGATGAAAAGCCAGGAACTAAACTAAAGCCCAGGGAGGAAGATGAACAACTCCTCAGGGATTACCTTCTGCTCTCTGCTGGGCTCTCCTGGGTTACTTTCATCTAAAAGCTTAACCCGGTGACCCACTGATGAAAATGTAAGCCAGATCCATCACCATCTACAGGAGTAGAAGGTCTTGTCTGTATCACACACAGAGGCTTCCTCTTCCTTTAGGACCCCTGAAACCACGGCAAGGAGGTCAGGGGTAGAGGGTAAAAGAGGGCAGATAGCAAACAGAACAAGCCCAGGGCAGAATGTCCATGTGGCAGGCCTTCATGGATGACAGGATTGGCAATGTCACCTACATGAAGGGCAGCAGGAGG
>NC_046156.1:201135728-201138228 GCF_011064425.1 Rattus rattus | reverse complement strand
CCCCACGGACTCAGGTCCCTGATGGGTGACACTACTTAGGGGAGGCTATGGAGCCCTTAGGAGGCAGAGCCTTGCTGGAGGAAGTGCATCCTGGAGATGGGCTTTGAGAATTTGCAGCCTTCTCCCACTTCCCGATGACTCCCTCTGCTTCCTGCCTGTGGAAGGAGACCTGCTCTCTCATCTGCCTGTTCTGGCTGTCACCAGGCCTCCCCTGCCATTATGGCGCACTCCCTGTGTGTCTGTCGGTCTCTGTCTCTAACTCTTGTCTGTCTTTCTGTCTTTGTCTGTCTCTCTCTCTTCCCCCCTCTCTGCCTGTCTGTCTCTCTGTCTCTTTGCCTCTCTGTCTCTGTCTCTCTTTTTCCCCACTCTGTCTGTCTCTGTCTCTTTCTCTGTCTCTCTCTCTTCCCCCCTCTCTGTCTCTGTCTGTCTGTCTCTCTCTCTCTTCCCCCCCTGCCTGTCTATCTCTTTGTCTCTTTGTCTCTCTGTCTCTCTGTCTCTCTCTCCCTTCTCCCTCTCTGTCTTTGTCTGTCTCTGTCTCTTTGTCTCTTTGTCTTGCCTCTCTGTCTCTTATCTCTTCCCATCTGTCTGTCTGTCTCTGTCTATCTCTCTGTCTCTCCTCCATCTGTCTCTATCTCTTTGTCTCTGTCTCTCCCCATCTGTCTCTGTCTGTCTCTGTCTCTCCCCTTCTCTCTCTCTCTTCCCCCTGTCTGTCTCTCTATCTCTTTGTCTCTGTCTCTCCCCATCTGTCTCTCTGTCTCTGTCTCCCCATCCCCGACCCCGTCTGTCTGTCTCTCTGGAATTATAAGACAAAATAACCCCTCTTTTGCATAAGTTGCCCTGGTTGTGGTATTTTATCACAGTAACAAGAAGTAACTGATACACCTGATGTCCTAACTTTGGTCCCCAGAACCTACATGACAGAGGGAGGGAACTGACTGGCACGAGTGATCCCCTGACCTCCATGTGAGAGCTAGATTATACACACCCCAACAGAGACACTCAAGATAAATCAATGGGATAAAAATTAGAATGAGAACTTCTGCTCTCAGAGAGGAATCTGTTGGGTGAAATCTCACTGTGCGTAAGCAGTACTCGGTACTGTCATTTGCATGCAAGGGCAGACGGTGATTTCCAGACACCAGACAGCATGCTAAGACAAGCTTCCCACCTTTGGTCCATGTTTACTAGAATCCTGACACTAAGTTTCCTTTATCAAACGGCTTGCAAGAAAAATGAATTCAACATTTGACTCTGTCTCCCGTCAGCAGAGCCATATGGGCTCACCGAGAGCGATTTGCATAGTCGCATTGATTAAGCCGAGAACATAAATGCTGTAGAGAGTGCTTTGAGTTCACACGCCCTGTAGTCACTGAACGTATAAACATACCCAAACATGTTCAAGCCTCACCCTTCCATGCTTTTCTTTTCTCCTATCTTCTTCATTTCCCTGATTCCCAACAGTACTGTACTTCAAAAATTAAGTCAGAAAAAAAACCAAAAAAAAACAAAAAAACCACAAAAGCAACAAAACAAAACAAAACAAAAAAACCATAGACTTGAGTGTGTGCTATTTTATCTTCCACTCTTCCTTTTCCGACTATCACATAACTTCATAATTTAAAAATAAAACCATGCTATTTCCTCTCCTTTGTTATTTAATACAGACCCCCCTTCTTCAGGCCGCTGGGTCTGTATAAAAGTTGCAAGCATCGATCCTTCACAACCCTGAATCCGCACCTCTGCCTGTCCTCTCCCTTGCTTAAAACCCTGCCTGTGTCTCTGGGACAAAGCTCCTTCTTTGCACTGTGTCTCCCTTTCATTTCTTCCTATCCTCCCCCACATTTCCCAGAACCACTTGCGGGGAGGTCATCTGACAAGCCCCCTCTTGGTGTTTCTCATGTCCTTCTCCCACGGAGCTTTTCTCTTCCCCCACCAAACTATCAGCACACAAGTCAATCCGTATTCATCCTTCAAGGTAATACTCAGACACTGAACACTGGGCCATCTGGGAAGCCACTTCATCTAGGAGGAAGTGGATGCCCTTCCCTCGGGTCACCCTGAATCGTACCTCATTCAAACATTTCATTCAAACATTAAACATGACACAAACTATGACAATCACCTGTGTGGCTGGCAGGCTCCACTGTGGCTTTCAAAGATTCCTACCTCTAGGGCCTTGCACCCTTATGTAAGCCCTGTCTTCACATCTACAATGGGCTACATAGGATCACCCCTAGATCATACCTAAGGATAGACTGTGGCAGGCTCCTTTCGCAGGTTTTTGCAGGACATACTGCCATGTTAGAGAGACCAATGTGTTGGTGAACTGAGGGTGGCTTCAGTCTTTGTCTACCAGCCATTGAGGAACTAACTCCTACTAATAACCACAAAGGTGAGCTTGCAAGATCTTTACCATTCGAGCCTTTGCAGGTATAAATGCCTGATACCTGATTCCGCCATCGACATCCCTGTGGCTGCAGCCTGATAACACACCCTGAAA